>NC_057801.1:461419912-461459929 GCF_018294505.1 Triticum aestivum
GGGGTAGGTGTGTCACCATCGAATCTCGCGGAATTCGCTCGGTGCTGGTATTCAGTGGATCTATCTGGGTCCAGTTTTCATTCGTCTTCATTCCTTTGGTTACATGTTTGATTTTTTCGATCTATAATTCTCTTCATCAACGATGGTTGCTGCTCTGGTTCGCTGGTCCCTTGGGACCTTAGCTCGACGACTTTCCGACTGTCTACTGCAACAAGATTTGCCCGGCTCCGATAAGCGAGGAGCGATGACGGCGGCACGCCTCTAGCTTGCTCCAGTGTTTGTAGTCGTCGGTAGGTGGTCCATGAACCTAGTTGTAATTATTATTACCTCTAGACTTTTTTTACTATCATGATTGATTATAAATAGATTAGAAAGTTCTCTCGAAATAAACACTATTCTGCTCCCCTCTGCACACCGCGCTAAGCAATCTCGCAAGTTCAATGACAGAAATGTATATCTCTTCGTCAATGTGCTTTGCTTGCTTGTCTGCGCCTTTTCTACCCCAGGAGTTCAGTGCGAGTCCGATGCACGCCTCCCTGGCTTTCTGTGCGTGGAGCAGGCGTTCCAAAAGACGCCTTTGCTCCAATGTGCAAAAGACACAAACCCCGTCAACAGCATGTCCAAACTCTGACCTACTAATCGCTCTAAAAAAGCAATAAAAACTCTGACCTACTAACTGCACCGACGTTGCATTCGTCGACCCGGTCATGAGACGGAACCATGGTCCCGTGAGCTCTGATAGATAACTTTCCGTCTCTATCAGTGGCTTAATTATCCAACTGAGCACGTTTTCTTTCTCCGCTGCGATCGGCATTATTTCCGGTGGTTCGTGTGTGTCATTAACATAGTACTATACAGTTCCAACAGGGAGAGAGACAGAGCCACCGACGTGAAAAGCGTGCGACGATTTCACCTCGGGGCATCGTTTTCGCGCCGAGAAAACCATCTGATTCTGTCACCCGAAGGCACGGTTAGATCTGCATGTAGCTGAACGGCCTAGCCCCAATTTAGCTGCCTATAGCGAAAAACTGCTCCGCGGCGATAATATTTTCACACGTGAACGTGGCAGGCTGCACTGAGCAACCAAATGCACGGTCGTGAGAAATTTAATGGGAAAAAGACTAAAATAAACCTTGAACTTGTAGACGAAAACTAAATCAAATCCTGAACTATGAATCCCTGAAATCAGCACACCGAACTATATGATCTCGGTCTATTTTAAACCTTAAGTGCATTCTCAAACAAGGATTGGTGACATGAAGCTGAAACCCAGGATTTCTTACTGCAGGCGGACTGTAGTGGGCAGGCCCACTAGGTGAACTTAAAATCTGCCGCTGGACAACACTGGGCCGGCACACCAGGTAAACTTAAAAATACGCGATGCTGACCTTGTCAAGGTAGCCACTCTACCTCATAGCTGTTGTTGATTAAAGAGAAGCGCGAAAATATTTTACAACAAACAGTAGCGTCGAGATTTGAAAACATTTCTGAAATTTGTAGATATATTTTCTTGAAAATTGTCAACAATTTTGAAATCCGAACATTTGTTGGAATTATGTGGAATACACAAACAAAATTTAGGGTTTGATTTAGCTTTCGTCTACAAACTTAAGGTTTATTTTAGACTTTTTCCAATTTAATGCTACTGCTAATTCTGTGGTGAAGGGCCAGTGTATCAGTTATACTACCTGCGTCACTAGTCTTCTTATATTTTGATCATGATTTTAACTAATAAAATATATGTTATATGTAGCAAAAATAATGTTATTAAAAACTAAATTCATATACGAATCCCATAATATAATTTTTGGTGACATGCATTCATATTTTACAAGTCAAATACGTGGTCAAACTTTAATCTAAAATATGATGGGATTAGTAAACCAGGACTGAGATAGTAAATACGGACGTCACCTCCGGCATTGCCATTCGTACCTTGGGAGCGGCACATTTGCAAAAGGAGAGTACTACGAAAGCGACCGACCCTCTTTAGAAACTTCTGCGCAGCACGCCAGCACCTTGTGTAAGGATATTAGGGCATCTTTCGACCCCGATTCACTCAAGGAGCAGTTGTTGTAGTCATTAGAGATGACAAAGGTAATTTCGATGCAGCAGCAAATGAGAAGATTGAATTATGCTTAGATGTTTTTATGGCTGAAGCTATGGCTCTGAGATTTGGACTGAATTTAGCAATGATTGTTGGTTGCAATAGATTGGTTATCAACTTGGATAATATTGATGTGATTAGTACGATGCAAGAGGGCGGTCCTCTGTTGGTGCCGCAGCTGCAATTTTCGAAGATTGCTACTCATATTCATTGATATTCCTCATGTAATTTATGAACACTGCCCTAGACAGGCGAATGTTGTAGCGCATGATCTACCTAGATGAGCAAGAATTTCTACCCCTGCTAATACTTCGTTTTTGGTCCAGCAGATTTAATCCCTCTCCTTATCAACGAAGTAACCTTGGTGTCCAACGAATAAAGAGGGGTTTTAGGTGTAGAAAAAAGATATTAGGGCATCTCCAACGTGCACCCGTAGATTTCCTCCAGCATCCGTCCGCGGGCAGGGGGACCAGTCTGTGGACACGGATGCCGGAGCCTGTTATCCAAAGCCATATATTTGTCACTAAAGGGCAATCTGAAATTCAAACAAAGTTCGATCCATAGCGCGTGCCGGATCACACCAGCGCGGGATCGCATACTCGTTCACAACCAAAGAGAGGCAAGTATGCTTAACTTTTTGCATGCCCGATCACAAAACAATATCAGTCTCACAGTCCATGCAAAAAAATTGAGATTTTCTACCATGTCGGACCAGCAATCCAAGCCTCCACACTCAAGGTGTCGTCGCTGCCGCATATGCAGCTTCCGCCTCCTTCTCCGCCGCCTCCTCCTCCTCCTCGTCCGCCGCCTGCAACTCATCTATCTATTGCTGTAACATCTTGTAGTGGACGGCTTGCACAGTCATTCTTGCATCGGCATCCAAAGACTCCAAATTCAAGGACAACATCTTGGCATCCTCCCCATTGGCTGTGATCTTTGCCTTCTTTTCTTTGAGCATTGTCTTCTCCTCCTCAAGCAAGACCCTCTTCTCTTCGATCATGGCCCTGTTCTCTTCGAGCGCTAGCTTCTTCCCAGTCACCTCCATCAATAATTTGAACCTCTTCGCCATTTTTTCCTCCTTGATGTCTGAGCGCTTGACGTATGCCTCCTCCATCTTGGATAAGATGTCCTCGAACTTCTCTGTCATCTTGACCGCTGCACTCTCTCACTTCTTGGATAATACTAGGGTTTTACCTCTTTGAGAGGGCCTGAACCTGGGAAAACATCGTGTCCCTAGTCCCCTATTCCCCATTGATCCAAGCTCCACAGCTAGGGACCCCTACCTGAGATCATCCGGTTTTGACACCTATACTCTCCTCCTCCCACTTATTTCCTTGAAACCTTCTTCTAACCTTCTTGGGTGGTTCTTTAATTTGTTGGGTCGGTTGGGTCACCGATTTCTTCCTCGGTGGCTTGGGCGGCTATCTTGGCTATGTATAAGTTCCACTACGGTTGCCCGTTCAAGTTCAACAAACAATGCATGATGATGAAGTTTTTCTTCTCCAACTTCTTGAACACCATACACGCACGAGAAGGCTACACAATAAACATTGTCAACTAAACTATGCATATTCGGCCACAAAATTATGCATATTCGGCTAGTGACCAACAAAACTATGCATATCCCGCCAGTGATCAATAAAACTATGCATATCCGGCCAGTGAGCAACAAAATTATGCATATCCAGCAAATGATCAACAAAACTATGCATACTAGTGATCAACAAAACTATGCATATCCGGCTAGTGATGAAGTGAACTATGCATATCCGGCCAAATGAACTTATTTGCTTGGTGTTTGCGCACCACTAGGCCACCGTTCGATGAGATGTGCCAAGTGGCCGCATCCATCACGGCCTCTTGGATCATGTAGCATCGATGGTTGAGGGACTTTGATTCACGGTTGCGAATGATCATGTTGGAGTAGGGAGCGAGTGCTTCTGTTCATGAAAACCATGTGTGAATGTTGGCCCACAAAGTTGTGCCCTTTTTCCGTGCCATGGATCAAATCGAGGCTAGCGGCCTACCATGCATCGCACAACAGCTCGTCCTCCCGCATGTTGAAACTTTGTCTTCTACGCTTCTTCATCAAATCGCGACCCAATCCTGCTGTTGTGTACCCATGCCGGTCTGGGTGTAGGACTGCCGCGTGCCGGTCTGGGTTTAGTCATATTACTTGTGGGTGCAGTTGCCGGATTTGGTGGGATCTGAGTCTTCCACCTTACTTTCCTCATAACCACCTCCTCCTCTACCTCCGTCGTGGATGATGTTAAAAACCTCCCTATCCATGTTGTCGTAAACCCTCTCCCTTGCTTTAGGCAGGCAGCGAACAGCGTGCGGGCACCCATCTGCTCCCCGCCCGCCGTCCGTGCCCGGACGAGCTATGGCGAAGAAGACTCTGAGAAGAGTAGTGTCACCGCATTTATGTTGACGATGTAAGGCACTTTCCCAATGGCGGTTGTCGTGGACTACCTACTGAGCTGCTTGGCATCGTAGTAGTATGGAGCCTTGTAATGCTTTGGCCATGACGGCATCTAGACGATGGGTGACATCATCGGGTCTCCATGTCCCTAGCCGTGACCTCCCCATGTCTGCGACTGTCATGCCCACAGCCACGGATGCCATCAACACGCCCTCCATCGGCCTTCCACTTCCTCAACATTTCCTCCTTTGTGGCCTTCGTTTTAAAGCGACTTCCTGAGCGTTTCCTCTTTTTCAAGCTTCGTTTTGCCGCGACAATTTTTCCGCGTCGCTGAGTTTATCTTTCGGGCGAGCGTAATGCTCGGATCCTCCTGCACCTCCAACAACTCCATCTCTAATAGGTTTTTGTCTGGTTCCATGCGTCAGCGGCAGTAGCGGAGAATAAAGTGGGAGAAAAGGGCATGAATTGGGTGGAGAGTGGTGATACGTCTCCAACGTATCTATAATTTTGTTGTTGTTCCATGATGTTATATTATCATTCTTGGATGTTTTACAATCATTTTATAACAACTTTATATCATTTTTTGGGACTAACCTATTGACATAGTGCCCAGTGCCAGTTGTTGCTTTTTGCTTGTTTTTTTTACTTTGCAAAATATTAGTACCAAACGGAGTCCAAACGCAGCGAAACTTTTTGGACATTTTTTTTGGATGAGAAGACACCACATGGGCCAAAGAAGTACCAGAGGAGAGCCCCGAGGTGGGAACAACCCACCAGAGCGCGCCAAAAGGCCCAGGCGCACCCGGGGATTGTGCCCCCCCCTCGGTGACCTCCCGCACCGCCTCTTCGCCCTATAAATTGCCAAATATTCCAGAAACCCTAGGGGAGTCTACGAAACACAATTCCAGCCGCCGCAAGTTCCAGAACCATGAGATTGAATCTAGACAGCATCACGGAGGGGTTCATTGATAACCCACAAGTATAGGTGATCGCAACAGTTTTCGAGGGTAGAGTATTCAATCCAAATTTATTGATTAGACACAAGGGGAGCCAAAGAATATTCTCAAGTATTAGCAGCTGATTTGTCAATTCAACCACACCTAAAAGACTTAATATCTGCAGCAAAGTAGTATGGAAGTAACGGTTACGATGGCAAAAGTAGTAGTAGCAGTTTCGTAGCAATTGTAACAGTAGCAATGGAAAAGTAACGCAACAAATATCAATATGTGAAAATCTCGTACGCAATGGATTGGTGATGGAATTATGTCGGATAGCATTCATCATGCAACAATTATAACCTAGGGTGACACAAAACTAGCTCCAATTCATAAATATAATGTAGGCATGTATTTCGTATATAGTCATACGTGCTTATGGAAAAGAACTTGCATGGCATCTTTTGTCCTACCCTCCCGTGGCAGCGGGGTCCTAATGGAAACTAAGGGATTTTAAGGCCTCCTTTTAATAGAGAACCGAAACAAAGCATTAGCACTTAGTGAATACATGAACTCCTAAACTACGGTAATCACCGGAAAGAATCCCAATTATTGTCACCTTGGGGTATGCGGATCATAACTCGTAATAGGTGTCTACAACTTGCAAGATCGGATCAAGAACACAAATATATTCATGAAAATATAATAGGTGCAGATCTGAATTCATGGCACTCAGGCCCTAGTGACAAGCATTAAGCATAGCAAAGTCATAGAAACATCAATCTCAGAACATAGTGGATACTAGGGATCAAACCCTAACAAAACTAACTCGATTACATGATAAATCTCATCCAATCCATCACCGTCCATCAAGCCTATGATGGAATTCCTCACGCACGGCGGTAAGCATCATGCAATTTGTGATGGAGGATGGTTGATGATGACGATGGCGTCGATTTCCCCTCTCCGGAGCCCCGAACGGACTCCAGATCTGCCCTCCCGATAAAGAACAGGAGGTGGCGGTGGCTCCGTATCGTAAAACGCGATGAACCCTTCTCTCTGTTTTTTTCTCCCCAAACATGAATATATAGATTTGGAGTTAGGGTCGGAGGAGGTCCAGGGGACCCACAAGGTAGGGGCACGCCCTAGGGGGCGCCCTCCACCCTTGTGGACAGGTGGTGGGTCCCCTCTGGTTGATTCTTTCACCAATACTTTTTATATATTCCAGAAATATTCTCCGTAAATTTCCAGGTCATTCCGAGAATTTTTATTTTTGCACAAAAATAACACCAAGGCAATTATGCTAAAAATGACGTCAAATCGGGTTAGTTCCATTCAAATCATGCAAATTAGAGTCCAAAACAAGGACAGAAGAATTTGGAAAAGTAGATACGATGGAGACGTATCAACTCCCCCAAGTTTAACACATTGGTTGTCCTCAAGGAATTCAGTAGACTAACTAAAAGTGATAAAGAAAAACTTTTACAAACTCTGTTTGATCTTCTTGTTGCAAATATGTATAGCCAGCATTCAGGTTTTCATCAAAGATTATGAACTAACTATATTCACAATAACATTTAGGTCTCACATTTACTCATATCAATGTCATAATTAACTAGCGAGCAATAATAATGAATCTCAGATGACAACACTTTTTGAAAACAATCATGATATAATATGAAAAAGTGGTATCTCGCTAGCCCTTTCTAAGACCGCAAAACATAAATGCAGAGCACTCCTGAAGATCAAGGACTGACTAGACATTGTAATAATGGTAAAAGAGATCCAGTCACAGTTACACTTAATATCAATTAATAACAATGCATACAAATGACAGTGGTGCTCTCTAACTGGTGCTTTTTATAAGAGGATGATGATCAACAATAAAAGTAAATAGATAGGCCCTTCGCAGAGGGAAGCAGGGATTTGCAGAGGTGCTAGAGCTCGAGCTTTTAAAACACAGATGAAAATAATTTTGAGCGGTATGCTTTCTTTGTCAACATAACAACCAAGAGATCTCGGCATCTTCCATGCTAGATACATTATAGGCGGTTCCCACACTAAATGGTAAATTTTTTACTCCCCCTCCAACAAGCACACTCCACGGCTGGTCTCAAACAACGGGTACCGTCCATACCAACAACAGTCCTGGGGGAGTTTTGTTTGATATTATATTTTGATTTGATTTGAGCATGGAACTGGGCATCCCCATTACTAGCCACTTTCTCGTGAATGACAAGTGAATCAACACTCACCATGAGAATAACCCACCTAGCATGGAAGATATTGACAGCCCCAGTCGCTACATGAGCGATTCGGGCATACAAAACAGATTATTATTTGAAGGTTTAGAGTTTGGCACATGCAAATTTACCTGGAACGGCAGGTAAATACCGCATATAGATAGGTATGGCAGACTCATATGGAACAACTTTTGGTTTATGGAAGTGGATGTACAAGCAGTATTCCCGCTTAGTACAAGTGAAGGCTAGCAAAAGATTGGGGAGCGACCAAATAGAGAGCGACAACAGTCATAAACATGCATTGAGATTAACCAATATTGAGTGCAAGCATGAGTAGGATATAAATCACCATGAACATAAATATCGTGAAGGCTATGTTGATTTTTATTTCAACTACATGCGTGAACATGTGCCAAGTCAAGCCACTTGAATCATTCAAAGGAGGATGCCATCCTATCATACTACATCACAACCATTTTAATTTGCATGTTGGCACTCAAGGTAAACCATTATAAACTCCTAGCTAATTAAGCATGGAATGAGTAACTATAATCTCTAATTGTCATTGCAAACATGTTTCATTCATAATAGGCTGAATAAAGAATGATGAACTAATCATATTTACAAAAACAAAATAGGTCGAGTTCATACCGGCTTTTCTCCATCTCAATCATTTCGTCATATATCGTCATTATTGCCTTTCACTTGCACGACCGAATGGTGTGAATAATAATAAGCGTGCATGTGCATTGGAGCTAAGCTAGAATATGCAAACATTTATTCAACGGAGAAGACAAGGTAATATGAGCTCTTTGTTAGATCAACAATAATTCATATGAGAACCACTCAATATTTTCATCGTGGTCTTCTCCTTACGACCCAAAAAAGGAAAAAAGAAATTCAAAGAAACACACTAAAATATTTTTTTGGAGTTTTTGTTTTTCTGAAGAAAGCAAAACAAGAACGAGAAAAAATATTTATACGGGAAAACTCCAAACAAGCAAAATAAGAACAAGAAATCTTTTTGGGTTTTATTTAAGACTACTTCTAAGCAAGGATGGAAAGAAAAACTAAAAAGAAGTTACAAGTAATTTTTTTTGGATTTTCTCAAAGTTTTTCGAACACACAAGAAGAAAGTGAGAAAAAGAAATAAACTAACATGGATAATACAATGAAAAAGTATGCACACTGACAACTGGAATGAGTGTGTGAACATGAATGTAATGTTGGTGAGAAATACTTACTCCCCCAAGCTTAGGCTTTTGGCCTAAGTTGGTCTATGCCCATGGATCAAAGTAGCCCTCTCCTGGGTACTGAGAAGGATCCTGAGGGTTCCACTTGTTAGCGAGCTCCTGTGGCTCCCACTGATAAATAGACTCCTCATACGGATCATGTGATGGTTCTGGCTCAGGAACTGGGGATCGCGTCCGCTCCTAGTATGCATATCCTCAGGCATGATGAGGTACCTGCCTGAATGAATATCGAACAAAGAAGGTGCAGGCAAAGTAATAATCTGACAAGTCTTCTGGCTGAATACCAGGTTATAGATGAGTCTCTTGTCCTTATCATCACTAATAAAATCATGTGCTACCATACTGTTATAGTCTAAGTACCTAGTGGGCAGCAGCATCTCCTCTTCCTCATCGTTCCTAAATGGTATCTCGAAGCGTCTAGCAAGGCGGGTGGCATAGATACCCCCGGAAACCTTGAACAATTTAGACTCAACTGTCGAGCAACCATAGCAAGCAAACTAAAAGTTCTATCACGAAGTAAAGCATGTCACAAAATAGCAAGGCCCGGGGAACTAAGGACTCCGCTCTCCCCACGACCAATTAAACATCTCCCAGCAAATAATGAGTAATAACGCAAAACAGGAAAATGCAAATTAGCCACTCTCACTTCTGACACCCCTCTCTCTTCCCCTATGGTAACTTCATCAATAAAATCCTCCACGTCTCTAGGACGTGGTTCACTAACGCTGCCCTCTTAAGGTAATTTGCAAACCTCACAAAAATCATAAAGCATCATCTCCTTATGCTCATCATATAAATAGAACTCTACCGTGGGTGGTGATTTCCTAGCATTAAAGTGAAAATTTTGCACGAAGGTATTGGTGAGTAGGAGGTATTGATAACACTTATCGTGGAGGAAGTCGGTGATGCCTACATTCTCGACCAAATAATAGAAATACTCATAAATTCCGGACGCCCTCAAGAATGCATCACTTGGCCATTCACACAACCGAACCTCCGCGGTGCAAGGAAGGTTGTACTTGGGCTTCATGTTCTCTTCATTTTCATTTTCCTTTGAACCCCGGTTTGAAGGGCCTCTCAACCATCTTTTCATCATTTCTTTTCTCTGAATTTTTTTGAATTTTTTAGTGACTCAAAATAAAAGTGAACCAAACTCAACAAGATTGATAGCAACTACTCCTACAAGTGTCTAGAGGCTATATCATGCATTGAAACTACCTTGAACCACATAAAATTTGACATGCAAGCTCAAGAACATGGTCACGACAACAACAAAAATTTGCAATATATAAAGCACTAGAACAAAAACTAATTGGACTATTGGAGGAGTCACATACCAAAGAACAATCCCCCAAAATAGTTTTGCAAATGGAGCTTTGGACAAGGAGATCGAAAATGGCAGCAAGATGAGCTAGAACACGGGTTTGAGCAACGGGATGATTTTTTCTAGAGGAAGACGAAGTGGATGGATGCTGGAATAAGTGAGGGGGCCCACGTGGGATCCACAAGGCAGGGGGCGCGCCCAGGGGGTAGGGCATGCCCTCCACCCTTATGGTCCACTGGTGCATCCCCTTGGTGCATTCTCAGTGCCAGAAATCCTCCAATATTCTATAAAAAATCATACTAAATTTTCAGGGCATTTGGAGAACTTTTATTTTCGGGACATTTTTTATTACACGGATAATTTAGAAAACAAACGGATAATACTATTTTTGCTTTATTTATTTTAGATAACAACCAGTAAAAAGTGGATACAGAAAGTTTTGCTTTCTAAATTCATCCATCTCATGCCCATCAAAAGGAGTCCATTAACAAGGTTGATCAAGTCTTATTAACAAACTTCTTCCGAAGGACATGAAACCGGAGACTTTTTGAATAACACTAGGTTACCTCAATGGGGATATGCACGTCCCCAACAATGAGAATATCATATTTCTTCTTGGCGGTAGGGAGAGGGAATTCAAAACCTCCAATAGTAATAGTTGAAATTTTCCAATAGAATTGATACTATGAACTTGAGGTTGTTTCTTCGGAAAGTGTACCGTATGCTCATTACCATTAACATGAAAAGTGGCATTGCCCTTGTTGCAATCAATAATAGCCCCTGCAGTATTCAAAAAGGGTCTACCAAGGATGATCGACATACTTTCGTCATCGGGAATATCAAGAATAACAATGTCCGTTAAGATAGTAACGTTTGCGACCACAACCGGGACATCCTTGCAATTACCGATGGGTATAGCAGGTGATTTATCAGCCATTTGCAAACAAATTTTAGTAGGTGTCAACTTATTCAATTCAAGTCTACGATATAAAGAGAAAGGCATAACACTAACACCGACTCCCAAATCACATAAAGCAGTCTTAACATAGTTTCTTTTAATGGAGCATGGTATAATTGGTATTCCTGGATCTCCTAGTTTATTTGGTATATTCCACCCTTAAAAGTGTAATTAGTAAGCATGGTGGAAATTTCAGCTTCCGGTATCTTTCTTTTATTTGTAACAATATCTTTCGTATACTTAGCATAAGGAGACATTTTTATAATATCAGTCAAACGCATACGCAAAAAGACAGGTCTAAGCATTTCAACAAAGCGCTCAAAATCCTCATCATCCTTTTTCTTGGATGGTTTAGGAGGAAAGGACATGGGTTTCTGAACCCATGGTTCTCTTTCTTTACCATGTTTCCTAGCAACAAAGTCTCTCTTATTATAACATTTATTCTTAGGTTGCGGGTTATCAAGATCAACAACATGTTCAATCTCCACATCATTATCATTGCTAGGTTGAGCATCAACATGAACATCATCATTATCATTAGCACTAGGTTCATGTTCATCACCAGATTGTGTTTCAGCATCAGAAATGGAGATATCATTTGGATTCTCAGGTGTATCTATAACAGGTTCACTAGAAGCATGCAAAGTCCTATCAGTTTTCTTTTTCTTTTTATTACTAGGACTAGGTGCATCAGTATTAGTTCTCTGATAACCTTGCTCTATTCTCTTAGGATGACTGATGTCTACTATGCAACTTTATTCTTGTAGACTCGTGTTGGGCCTCCAAGCGCAGAGTTTTGTAGGACAGTAGCAATTTTTCCTCAAGTTGGTGACCTAAGGTTTATCAATCCGTGGGAGGTGTAGGATGAAGATGGTCTCTCTCAAACAAGCCTACAACCAAATAATAAAAAGTCTCTTGTGTCCCCAACACACGCAATACAATGGCAAATTGTATAGGTGCGCTAGTTCGGCGAAGAGATGGTGCTAAAACTGTAATATAGATGGTAGAAATATATTTTTATAAAATGAATAATAAAAAACAGTAAGGTAGCAAGCGATAAAAGTGAGCACACACTATATTGCAATGCTTGGAAACAAGGCCTAGGGTACATACTTTCGCTAGTGCAATCTCTCAACAATGCTAATCTAATTGGATCACATAACCATCCGTCAACGTGTGATGAAGAATCACTCCAAAGTTCTTATCTAGCGGAGAACATAAGAAGAAATTGTTTGTAGGGTATGAAACCGCCTTAAAGTTATTCTTCTCGTTTGATCTATTCAAGAGTTCGTACTAAAATAACACAAAGTTTTTCTTTCCGTTCGATCTATCCAAGAGTTTGTACTAAAATAACACCACATGATACGCATCAACCAACTCTAATGTCACCTAGATACTCCAATGTTATCACAAGTATCCATGAGTTAATTATATGATACACATCAAACAATTTCAGATTCATAATACTCGATCCAACACAAAGAACCTCAAAGAGTGCCCAAGATTTCTACTGGAGAAACAAGGACGAAAATGTGCATCAACCCCTATGCATAGATTACCCCAACGTCACCTCCGGAATCCGCGAGTTGAGTGCCAAAACGTATATCAAGTGAATCTCTACTCCTAATGGACGAATTGGTTGAATAGCCCCCCCCACTTTCAACCGGTTTATTTTCAACCGGTTTTTTTTTAACCAGTTTTTCTTCGTCCCACCTCCCACCACCCCCCTCCCACCGGTTTTTCTCTTTCTCGTCTGGCCGACAATATCCAACGTATTTATGGTAATCAATCACAATTAATCCACGTATGGTAAGGCTATAAACTTAGAAATCTCAAATATGATAATTATAGTAATAAATCAATCCATGTATGGTAAGGCTATAACTAAGGAAATTTCGAATATGGTAATTATCACCAGAATCAAAGCTTTCCAAAAAAGTTCTTCTTGCCATACCCTAATCGTGACCTCCTCATCCTGAGGCATTATCTCTACTCTTAATGGAGCAGTTGCTAGGATTGCGTCCACTGTTATTATTCGTCTGGTTTATTTTCGTCCGGTTTATTTTCGTCTTTCCTTCCACCATCCCATGTACCGAAAGCCAAACGGATCAGAACTTTCCATGTTGACACAAATTATTTAGTAATGTCTTTATGGGAGAGAATCAATCACGGTTAATCTCTAATCAATATTTAAAAATCAAATCTAAATTAATTAACTTACCATAAGTCGGTCAATCACTGATTAATCTTTCCATACGTAGTCAAATTACATCAAAGGAAATGTTTCGATTATAGCAGTACCCTGCTACAAACCGAGCGAGTCGGGCTTTCACCCCGCACCGCACGACTCTTCTCTCCCCCTCGCCGCCTCCCGCCTCGGGCCGCTCACTGTTCGTCTTCCCGAGGGACGCAGCTGCACCACCGCGCTCAGGTGCTCCCTCACCTCCCCCGCCGTCCTCACCCGTAGGACGCCGCCGCACCTCTCCTCTGCATCACCCTGTTGGCGGGATCCAGGTCACGGGGCTGATGACCTCATCATCTCTGACGGCGGATCTGGTCATCGGCGAGGAGGCCGAGCCTCATGCTTCGGCCACAGCCACCCCGACCTCGTTGTATGTTCGCCTCCTCATCCACCCCCTTCCCTGTCCAATTTTGCTTTATTTTGGTTCGTCTTTCATCCCGTCCAAACCGGACTTTTTACCTTACGATGCCCGCCTCCTATGTTTTTGCATTAACTAACACGGCGTCGCGTGATCGTGGAGCAGCAGGGTTGAGAGGATGGGTCTCAGTGACGGGCGGATGGCGTTCGTCGTGTGAGCGAAAATAGTATGTAACTCATGGAGTGCAAGCTGTTGTGCGGCTACATGGCGACGCTCGACTGTAGCGTTGAGACGTAGGGCACGTGCGCCATGATGTCGTGCTTCACCATCGCCTCCCCTAGATTTCTCTCAAGGCATCGTGGTCTCGATGGGTTGGGGCTCGCCTCCCGCACTCCTCTTTGTCGTGTACAAAAACCAAGGTGACCCCTAGGTACTCTCAACGCTTGGTCTAGAAATCCCTCGAATTCGTTGCCCAAGCCGAGTGTTGTGATCTGACGGTCGGTCATCGTGCAGGTGTCGAATTATTGAGGGAGGCTTCAGATCGTCCTGGGCATGGAGATGAGGCTGGCCATTAAGGATGTGGGTGAAGGTCACGTCGTTTCTTCTCCTGGCTCCAATATCCATTGCTGATATTTTGAGTTCTTTGATCTGAGAAAGAACCATGGGAACGTAAGGTTTTTAACCCAACATGATTTAATTACCCTTTTCACTTTTGTATTTTATAAGTACATAAGCATTCAGTTCTTCTATCCTTTGTACGAGGATGCAATTCACTCCAAACATGTAAATAGTGTCACATCTTACAGAAGCTTCTAATTTTTTACAATGAGTATGGTACATAAACCAATGTGCTTGGGTTGTGCTTTGTGTTTCTTTCATGCCTTGTCTTTAGAAGGCACCGTGATGAATGCTAATTTAATAGAGGAGAATCAAGCAAGCGATATGCAATGATTTTAATGAATTTTAATGACCATATTCTACACTTAATGATGATTGATAGTCGATTTATGGTTTCTCCCACTTTAGTAAGAAAGATGTGGTGTACAGAATCTTGCAAAAATGGAGGATATGGATTTGGGGCGTGAACTGTCCCGACCACGGCGGTGCTGCCTACCAACACCATGTGCAAGACTGCCTGACTTGTCCTCTATCTTAATGGTAAGTTTCTCTCTTTTTCTATCTCGTGGTCTCCTTGATTTGTCTTTCGAGAAAGGATTGAAAGTAGTTTGGGTGGTTCAATTAATTCAATGCCCAACAATATAATCAGTTGTCAGCAAGAAGTTACTCCAAATTCCATCGCCTAACAATATCATCAGTTGTAAGAAGTTAGGAGTTTGGTACGTACCTCGGTGCAAGAGACCATGGATGCAAAAGGTACTTCTGCTAGAGTAAGATTAGATAGTCAAATTGTAGACAAACAACAGTGTGCATTGGCATTGCAACTTCTGACATGGGATATTTGTGTAGTCAGATAATTAGGAACCTGGACTACAAGGGCAAATGGGAGGCACCTTTCATCGACATTCAGCCCAGGGAACCTCAACTTTCCCACTATTGTACATTCATACTACTGTCCATGTATCGCTTCTGCTCAACTATAATACACGGAAACATGAAAGCTCATGTTTTTCCCTTGTTTGTGCAAAGTACAAGGATGATTCCTATATCTATGCATTGATATGCTGAACCACATTGGCATTGAGCCAAGCCAGGTTAGTGCTTCAAAAATTCTAAAAAAATCTGTGAAATGTTGTTGACACTTTGTTAAGTATTTGGTTTAACTATGTATGTTTGATTCTTATCCTATGAAGCATAATTAAAGTGTTGACTCTGTTTGACATTTTGATGTATTACGTCTAATTAGTAGCATTTGACTTTTGTTTTATTTCAGATGTCTGATGTAGACAACTAAGGCAATGGCTATTGCATTGTAGGACGAGAAGGTCCAACGCGGTGGCGGCGGGTACATACCCAACGCGGCGACCCGTGGGCGCACCGGTTCTAGGGCCTTGAGAGCTGGGGCCGGCATCCAGGCGGTGAACATGGATGGTGGCGTGTGGAAGTGGGCGGTCGTGGGCAGGGAACAATGTGGCCCTGTCGGCGTCCTCTTCGTTTAGCTTGACATGATCGTCGTTCAGCTGAAAACAAGATTACCTAAGGGATATTAAGACTAGAACATGAATGCACAATACTTTTCCAATGTGATTTTTGTAAATGGAATTAACTTTGTAGAGTTGGCATGACATGCGCCTTCACTAGCGTTAATAATAGACCCTCCCTCCTTCCGAATTCCTGACCAATCATTGTTTTTGTAAGGATCCTTCTCGACTTTTGTTAGTTGTTCATCTATTGTTCATCTATGAATGAATTTAACCATGTGGTCTAACTGATTGGTCATATGAACTTATGAAGTAGTTGTCGTGTGTACTAATTGCGACAAATGGAATCCTTTGCTTTTTGCATTGTTCACTAATATCATTAATAGATATGCATGTGTTACCGATATTTCTTAATTTGGCTGACTGAGCATTACTAGGCTATAATTCTTTGTGACTTTTGATTTTGTTTGTTGTTCTGATCCTATGTCGAATCAATCCCGATCCATGGGGAAGAAGATACAAGGGGACCGACCACTGAGTCGATGATGCCGACGATCGAGGACGGCAAACATAATCATTTTGGTGTCATAGGTTCATTGGAGCTGATGCCGCCACCTCCTCGCCCCTTGGTCTTGGAGGTTGTGATGGCCAGGTCAGCGACATGGCCACGTAGTATGCCTCATTTTCTCCTATTGCGTTGTTTCTTTTTTATCATTTGATTTCTATTTTGTTTCTGTTAGCAATAATTACAGCTCCATGAAGCAAAAGAAAGCTTGAGAAATCATTTTTGTTTATACTCAAAGGCTTGGCTACCTAGGGGTGTTATTGACTCCCTACCAAAAGTTGTGTTTATACTCAAAGGCTTATACATGCTTTCTAAAAAATATGTTGCACAATCACTGTAATTATGGTGTTATGTGAGTTAGAAGATTTCAGAAGTGCATCAATTGAGAATTACACATATTTATACATCGGACAGGGAAGCATGTATTTGATATTTCCTGCTGAAATTCAGCATTTTCTATCGGAGGTCTAAATTTTCATATGCCAGACTTTTAAGTTAGATGGTGTATTATAATGATTTTTTATTGGATGTTGTGCTGTATATTTGGGTCTATGTAATATTTGTTAGGAAATTCCATAATGTATTAAGGTTCTGGTTGCAGCATCTTGGAATATTTGTTTAAAGGTAACAAAATGCTCCATCTGTTGTCTTTAATTAATGGTTAATAACAATGGAAATGCTTCGTGAGATGATTGGTCTTAAGCATAAAAGTCACGTAGGGTGCTATCTACCTTGTGTAATATAGTGCACAATAAAGAGTACTATGTTTCTGTACCACTTTCTTTATTTTGTGCATCACGTGTCTTTCTATGTATACATTATCGAATTACATTTTGTATCGAAGAATATTTTGTGTGATATGGATTTCAATTATGTTTACACGTAAAACTTGATATGCATTATGTTTATATATGCACACGGTAAAAATATTTAAAAGCCCGTGGCAACGCACGGGCCTTCTACTAGTCAATATAATACCCCATTGTCACCACGGGTATTCATATGCAAGACATATATCAAGTGCTCTCAAATCCATACAACTATTCAATCCGATAAAATGAAATCTCAAAGGGAAAATTCAATTCATCACAACAAGATAGAGAGGGAGAAAAACCATATGATCCAACTATATTGACAAAGCCCGCAATACATCAAGATCATGACATCTGAAGAACACGAGAGAGAGAGAGAGAGAGAGAGATTAAACACATAGCTACTGGTACAAACCCTCAGCCCGAAGGGTGGACTACTCCCTCCTCATCATGGTGGCCACCGAGATGATGAAGATGGCCACCAGTGATGATCTCCCACTCTGGCAGGGTGCCGGAACGGGGTCTAGATTGGTTTTCATGGATAGAGGCTTGCAGCGGCGGAACTTCTGATCTAGGGTAACCCCGAGGGGTTTTGGAATATTTGACAATTTATAGGGCGAAGAGGCGCTGCGGGAGGCCACCGAGGTGGGTACAACCCACTAGGGTGCGCCCAGGGGCCCAGGCGCACCCTGGTGGGTTGTGCCCCCCTCGGGGCATCCCCCAGGTGCTGCTCTGGCCCATTGGATGTATTCTGGTCCATAAAAAATCCACAATTTTTTTTGCGGTGTTTGGACTCCGTTTGATATTGATTTCATGCGATGTAAAAAACAAGCAAAAAACCGCAACTGGCACTGGGCACTAGGTCAATAGGTTAGTCCCAAAAAATGATATAAAGTTGCTATAAAATGATTGTAAAACATCCTAGAATGATAATATAACAACATGAATACTTCATAAATTATAGATACGTTGGAGACGTATCAATGACCTTTAGGATACAAAGGTTCTTGAGTCATTTTACCACTTCTAGTCATAACTCTAATAGCATAATCATTGTTCTTACTATTCATCTCATTAAGCAAATCATTTTGCGCCTTGAGTACTTGTTCTACTTGAGTTTTTACCATAAAAGCATGTTTACTAATAAGCTTAAGATCATTAACAATTCTACACATATAATCACCCAAGCGTTCAAGCATATAAGCATTTCATTTCAATTGTCTACTAACATAAGCATTGAAATTTTCTTGTTTAACAATAAAGTTATCAAACTCATCCAAGCATTGACTAGCAGACTTATTATAAGGAATATCACCTTCATCAAATCTATAGAGAGAATTTACCTCTACTACCTATGTCGGAGCATTAAGACCATGAGTAGGTAGTAAATTCTTAACATCTTCAACTTTAATACTTTTTTCTTTCATAGATTTCTTTGCCTCTTGCATATCTTCAGGACTGAGAAATAGAATACCTATTCTCTTTGGAGTTGGCTTGGGAGGTGGTTCGGGAAGAGTCCAATCATTATCATTGCTCAATATATTATTCAATAGTTTTTCAGCTTGTTCAACATTTCGTTCCCTAAAAACACAACCAGCACAACTATCTAGGTGGTCCCTAGAAGCATCGGTTAGTCCATTATAAAAGATATCAAGTATTTCATTTTTCTTGATAGGATGATCAGGCAAAGCATTAAGTAATTGGAGAAGTCTTCCCCAAGCTTGTGCAAGACTCTCTTCTTCAATTTGCACAAATTTAAGTATTTCCTGTAAGGAAACTTGTTTCTTATGAGAAGGGAGATATTTTTAGAGAAGTAATATACCATATCCTAGGGACTGTGCACACAACTAGGAGCAAGAGAATTAAACCATAGCTTAGCATAACCCTTTAATGAGAAATGAAACAACTTAAGAATATAGTAATAGTGAATTTTTTCCTCATGAGCAAATAGGGTGGCTATATCGTTCAATTTAGTAAGATGTGCCATGACAGTTTCAGATTCATAACCATGGAAAGGATCAGATTCAACCAAAGTAATTAACTCAGGATCAACAGAGAATTCATAATCCTTATCAGTAACAAAGATAGGTAAAGTAGCAAACTTAGGATCATATTGCATTCTATCATTCAAATATTTTTCTTTCAGCTTAGCTAATAGTTTCTTAAGATCATCTCTATCATTACAAGCAAGAAAGTCTCTAGCAGTTTCTTCATCCATAATATAACCCTCAGGTACCTTAGGCAGTTCATTCTAGGGGGAGAATCATAATCTTTAGTTTCAATAATATCAACAGTTTCAGTAATTTCATTCTCTCTAACCCTAGCAAGTTGTTCATCAAGAAATTCACCTAGTGGCACAGTGTTATTAAGCAAAGCAATAGTATCATCATAAGCATCATGCATAGAATAGTGGCACCATCAATTACTTGCGACATACCAGAATCAATAGCGGGTGTAGGTGTAGCAAGTTTACTCAAAACAGAAGGTGAATCAAGTGCAGAGCTAGATGGCAGTTCCTTTCCTCCCCTCGTAGTAGAGGGATAGATCTTGGTTTTGTTGTCTTTCAAATTCCTCATAGTGTTCAACAGATATAAATCCCAAGTGACTCAGAGAATAGATCTATTCTCCCCGGCAACGGTGCGAGAAAAAGGTCTTGATAACCCACAAGTTTAGGGGATCGCAACAGTTTTCGAGGGTAGAGTATTCAACCCAAATTTATTGATTCGACACAAGGGGAGCCAAAGAATATTCTCAAGTATTAGCAGTTGAGTTGTCAATTCTGAAAGTGCTAGTTATCGACTAGAGGGGGGGTGAATAGGCGATTTTTATGAAAGTCTTCAAAACTTGGAAGTTTCAAAGACAAACAATAGAAATAACCTAATTGATATGCAGCCGAAGATAAACTACAACAAGCAAGCCATAATCAAGTATGCAATAGCATTAACGTTCGAAGATTAATAGTAGCTAGGTAGTAGGATCAGGATGGAAGATAGTATGAAGCCAATCAACAATAGTAGTTAAGCAATGAAGTCAATCAGATAAGACGATAAGCAATGACTTCATGAAGACAAACTCAAGTAAAAGAGGGAAGAGATAGAACCAGTTGCTTGTTGAAGACACATGATTTGTTGGACCAGTTCCAGTTGATGTGACAATTGTACGTCTGGTTAGGGAGGCTGAGATTCAACTCAGAAGACCGTGTCTTCACCTTATTCCCCTGGAGCTAAGGTCACTTAGTCCTCGCCCAATCACTCTGGTAAGTCTTCAAGGTAGACTTCCAAACCTTCACAGACTTCGTTCACCCGGCAATCCACAATGACTCTTGGATGCTCAGAATGCGACGCCTAACCGGCTGGAGGATACACAGTCCTCAAGTGTAATAAGTCTTCAGGTCACACAGACAGAAAGACTTCAGTGATGCCTACCACTCTTTGGCTCTGGGTGTTTGGGCTTTTTACTCGCAAGGATTTATCTCTCTCAAATGCTTCGAGGTGGGTTGCTCTCAAACGACAAAAGCCGTATACTAACTCTGAGCAGCCACCGATTTATGGTGTAAGGGGTGGGCTATTTATAGCCACTAGGCAACCCGACCTGATTTGTCCGAAATGACCCTGGGTCACTAAGGAACTGACACGTGTTCCAATGGTCAGATTTCAAACACACATGGCAACTTTACTTGGGCTACAAGCAAAGCTGACTCATCCAACTCTGGATAAGATTTGCTCTCATTGTCTTCGCTCGAAGACATAGGATTTGGGTTGAGCATCACTTCAGTCACTCTGACTTAGTTCACTTGGACCCCACTTAATAGTACGGTGGTTCCTATGACTCAACAAGGAAGAAAAGGAAACAACGAAACCACACAGTCTTCGTGCTCCATAGTCTTCACGCAATGTCTTCTCATGTCATAGTCTTCAATATGAATATCTTCTCATACCACCATTGTCGTCAATGTCTTCATACATTTTTAGGGGTCATCTCCGGTAGGTAAACCGAATCAATGAGGAACACTACCTGCGTTATCCTGCAATTCTCACAAACGCATTAGTCCCTCAACCAACTTTGTCGTCAATACTCCAAAACCAACTAGGGGTGGCACTAGATGCACTTACAATCTCCCCCTTTTTGGTGATTGATGACAAACTGGTTGAAGTTTTCAACAGGGATAAAGTATGTGAAATTGTAAAGGATAGGAATTTGTCTTCATAAGTAGCAAGGGCTCCCCTTGAAGATGTGCATATAAATGATTTTGCTTTTGGAATGCTAATGCACATGGCAGGTTGTACTTGTGGAGATCCACTTCAACTTATGAAGATAATTCATCATGCATGAAATGATATAGCATATAAGATGACATGCATAATGAAAAATGGACGTCTGCAGGATGATTTAAGTGCAGAAGTTATCATCGCATGTGGAAATGCAAATAAGTAGCAGACGACCATCAAGTTTAAGTTTTACAACTCAGAGAACCAAATGTTTCAAAACGCAAGAGTTGTAAGCACGAGGCAAAATATAACGCAACCGCCCATATGAACCCGCTTGAAGACTATCAACTCATACGCTTCTCCCCCTTTTGCCAGTAATGACCAAAAAGGTTTGAAGACATAGAGCATCTACTCGTCTTCTTGATGAGTAGGTGAAGCAGCAGGGTTGTCGTCGTTGGGTGGCGGTGCAGATGAACTTGGTGTAGTGCCGATGCGCGGAGTAGTAGTTGGAGGTGGTGAAGTAGCATCATCTTCATCATTGATCACTCTGGCATTTACCGTTGCCGCGGAGGAAGAATATTCAGAGTCTTCAAGAGATGGAGTTCTTCATAAGACAGCATTCCATGGAGGAGTGGAGTCAAACTGAAATCTTTCATTGAAGCCATCGTCTTGAAGATCTGCTTCAGCACTAAGCAGGGTCAAACTCTTCCATGATCGCCAGCAAGTTTCATGAGCAACAAAGACATTCTTGGTGGCAAGGTTGTGAATGCGATTGACATCCACCAAGAGGCTTTGCATCTGTCGCTTGAGCCAAAAGTGATGTTTATCCTGTTTCTGATGAAGGGCCACAAGAAGTTCTCGATCATTGAGAACGCGAGAACGCTTCCGAGGCCTTTGTGCAATGGTGCTTTCAGTGGCTTCAGTAGGTGCGCAGACGAGTATTTCCAGCCAATGGATAGATTCGTGTAGCTGCTTGAACACCTTCAATGGGTTGAGTGAAGCTTTGGTGCTCGGCATTCTGAAGACAGAGAGGCTTCTTGGCTGGGTCAGGATATATAGCTTCAACTGACATATCAACCTCAGGTAGAAAAATCACATGATTGCGAGCAGAAGGTTGATAGTTGACAATAGAGTGTCGCTTTATGAGGCGCATGACCCATGGAGCATAAAACTTTAGACCAAAGAGATCAGAGCCGGAGGTAGCAAGTTGTCTGATGAAGAAATCTTGTGCATTGAAGCTAATGCCATTGAAAATGTAGAAGACCAAAGTCTTCATAGCTCCTTCAAGCTTTGCCGCTGATGAATGTACTTTGATAGGCCATAGAGTCCGCCTGATGATGTGATATATGGTGCGTGGCAGATACTCAAGGTCTTCAACAAAGAACTCTGTTGGATATTCAGCGTCACGGGGCAAAGGCTTCATCATGCTCAGCATCTGACTCATATTGGGTTCAGGCCTATGAAAGATGCTTTCCAGGGCATTGCGATGATGTTGACAGCCAGGTTCATAGAGTTCTCCAGGAGTGGACAGGCCTGTAAGCTCGATGATATCCATAGCTTTGGCTTCATGATGAACGTTTGCGGTCATCCACTCGAGAACCCAAGTCTTTGTATCTCTATTGTAGCCGCGAATGTGCAGTGTGGCATATAATTGAAGCAATAGTTCTTCATTCCAGTGTTCCTTATCTGTGACAAAACTGAGCAGCCCAGCATCACGAAAGCAGTCAAGTGCTTCTTCTAAGCAGGGGAGTTCAGTAATGGCTTCAGTGTCAAGGCGCATATGAGGGAAGATGCGCCCTTGATCATACAGAACACAGGAGTAATAGCTTCGCTGCTGATGACTCCAGAACCGATCTGATGCAATTCTTGGCTTCGTGTAGGGATTCTTTGAGCTGTCAAAGAATGTGTTGTGGCTCTTGAAGCCATTTGCATTGAAGGACCCGACAACGGTGGCAGTACCAGGAAACCTTGGCAGTCTTTGCTTGGGCTTCTGGACTTGAGGCCTATGCTCAACATGATAGTCAAATTGAGGACCAGAGACATTAGGCGGAGGGACCAGAACGGGCCATCTGACTGTTGTTAGCTCTCCGTGGTTATACGCCTGCTCAATTGTATAGGGCCTTGGTGGCGGAACAGGAGCAGTGGCAGCAACTGAGGCTTCAGGCTGCACAACAGGTGCTTCAGAAGCAGTAGCCTCACTAGCTTCAGGGGCAGTGGCCGCATTAGCTTCAGGCACACTGGTTGTTGCAAGCTCCACATTAGCTTCAGCCATGACAATGTCATTGGCTTCACTTGCGTTGGTTGTGGCAGCTTCAGGATTTTCAACCTCCACTTGAGGAGCTGGAGGATCAGGCATTGACACGTTCACTTCATGAACTATTTCTTCACGAATGGGGGGACTAGAGACACGTTCTTCTTGACGTTCTTCATCGGCTGATGCAGCCGGATTGTCTTCGGCAGCAGGTGCTTCAGACGCAGAGGCATTCACAGCAGGAGTGGCTTCTGAAAACACTTGACGTGCAACAGGTTGATGATGCACTTCTCCTTCTGGAACGCTCGGAAGAGGAGCTTGAGGCCTTGGTCCTTTGTGAAGCCTTTGAAGTACTGGCGACACTTTTGGAGATGGAGTGGGCAGGCCCTCATCCTCTTCAGCTTGTACGGATGTTGTGACTTGTTGTTGTTGGGGAGTGTTGGGGGAGTCTTGTTCTTGCGGGCGATCAGCCCATGAATCATCCTGTGCAATTGGCGTCAAAGGACGACCAATGCCGATGAGTTCGCTGTTCGTACGAACAGGCGATGATACCACATTGTATTCGATCTGAGGAAGAACTTCATCATCTTCAACATTGTCATGATGACCAATGTCTTCAGCAGCGGTGGGTTCAGCTGCTGGAATATCTTCAGCTTCAGGAGCCTCTGTGGAAGCAGGCTCATGAACAGTGATGTGAAGTTCTTGGGATGCAGATGCAGGATGAATCACTGAGATGGGTTCAACAAAAAGGGGCTCTATGGGAGCAGCCCGATTCTTCTTGGTCTTGCGCTTCTTCTTGGAGGGAGTGGCATCAGAGGCTTCGGTATTCTTCCTCTTTCTGGCTTCTGCCTCTGCAGCCCTCGTCTTCTTCTGTTCTGAAGCGGTTGTGATGACCTTTCGCTTCGAGCCAGTCATGCTACTTGGGAAGATAATGCGTGGAGCTTCTTGGCTTGAAGGCGCAGGCTGATCAGCAGGAAGCTTCTTCTTTTTCTTTGCTTCCATCCTGGGGTCAATGCCAGGACGGCCAAGTTACTTGTGCTTCTCAGCCTCATTGTAGGCGAGCACACACTTATCAGCCAAACTCTTCATGCGCTCACGAGAGCCTTGAGCTTCTTGGCGCTTCTTCAAAAAAGCTTCTTTAAGCTCATGTATCATGACCTTAAAGTTCCGGACGTCTTGAACACTTAGCTTAGCCACATGCTTCTTGAATTGAGCTTTCTCATAATCAATCTTGTTCTTGAGCTCAACAATTCGCTGAGGGAGAGCTAGCTCAGAAGCAATGGCGCCATTGAAAGAGACGCTGAGGCCAATTGGAAGCTGTAAATATTCAAAGCTGATGTTTGGGGTGTCGAACCACTCATCAATGAAATTGTGGATGATGGCCACATCAAAGAGAGGCAAGTTGTTGAATATTTCTGCTTCTTCCTTGCTCTTTATCAGCTGCTCAAGAGCATCATCCGCAAGATCTTCATCACTTGATAGATCAATGGGTTCTTCACGCAGAATAGCAGCAGGAGTCAGAGCTTGAGCAGTATGCCTGACAAGTTGTCTTTTCTTCTCCGTCTTCTTGAAGATACGAGATTGATCTTCAGACTGCACACTGGCTTCAGGAGGTGCAGTGGCCAATGGCTTCACACGAGAAGCTTTTGGAGGTGCGGCTGATGATGTAACCTTAACCTTCTTTGGCTTCTTCGACCTTGGAGTAGGAGTAGGGGCTTCATCAGAATCAACATCATTGTTGGGATGATCCACTCTGGCACCATGAACCAAGACGTAGGAGATGAGACCACCAAGGTTTGCAAAGGGGCCAATTCTATTCTCTTCAGCTTCACGTGTCCCATCCTCACGAGGAGCAGAGGGACCAGGATTGAAGTCTAATCCCCACGACTTCTTGTTTTCCTTTGCTGAAGACATAGCAAACTGGAAGTTGCGCTTGAAGAGATTGTCGTTGCGACACCAGAGCAATGATGATGGGTCGGCTTCTTCAGGCTGTGGCCCACGGACCATGCAAGGATAGAATTCTTGTGCAATGGCTTCAGCTCTGTTCTTGGGGGGAAGGCCTCGATAGAGAATATCACCCAAGGGCTCTTGATAGCATATTTCTCTGCGTACTCCTGGGTGACGAACTTGTACATGTACCACTGTTCAGCCCAATAGCATGGAATCCATTGGATCCGAGTCTTGCGTTGGTTGTAATCTTCTTCAGGATCTGTTTTATACATTTCTGCCAGATCCTCAGGCAGATCCTTCGAAGTTCCCCCACGACGCTGTCTGCCACCCTTCCTGACTGATTTTTCTGTAGCCATGAACTTCAAGCTGAATGGCTTCAATACGTTCAGAGGCTTCAGAGATTTACGCTTGCTGGTCAAGCAGGAACTGGCTTAAGGAGAATTGATATGATGCTGTAAGTATTCTGCAAACGAATGCAGACTATGAGAACCAAGGGATTCTCCCACGAACATGTACCTGTGACAGCATTAGAGATGCGAGGGAAGGGGAAGAGGTCATATGCATTCTCAGAAGATTTTGAAGATAAATCAGTTTGAAGAGATTGACCTCATGATGCAAAGACATTCACCTATATGTGGTGAGTTGGTTCCAGATTTGTACCAATCCGTGAATAAGTACAAGTGAGGAATCAAACTAGATAGGAAATCTAAGTGAATAGACTAGGCATTATGAGATGTAGATAGAATAGATCTAACATTGAGTAGGCAGAAACCACTTTCGGTAAGTAGGATGAATCTATGAAGATCAAAAAGGTGGTAAAAATACAGTTATAATTACCGCACGACGAACTGCTAGATGGGAAGAATGAGAGACCGAGCAGTTCAGTCCACCGTGCCCTAACTTGGTGACGGAGGACACCTACGACGACGGCGGAGAGGACGATGTCCGCGGCCGGCATGAGGACAGTGTCGGAGAAGTCACGGCAGCTAAGCGCTTCATCACCGGCGTCGTTGCGAGCTAGCGGTGGCGCTAGGGTTTTGACGGAGGTGGAGAGGTGGAAGAAGGATTTCTTTACCGCAGGGGACAAGTATTTATAAGTAGGTGAGAGACACAGCGCAATTACGTTGGTACCCCTGGTGGTTCACATCTGAGGGGTACGTGGCAAGCATGCAACATACTTAGAATTGTCCCACGTTCCCACGCCCGCCAAGTATGTCGGATGTTCGTTCCGGCTTCTCCGGATATCGACAATTAAGATGATTCATTTAAATAGGACTTGATGTTTTGTCTCTGTGTCTTCTGCTGACAAGGATGCAGAGAAGACATTCGACAGTTTCAATAGAATGCATATGATTTGGACAGATAGAGTTTGAGATAGTAAGCATAGAGAGATTAGGGTCCGATCACATTCACTTAGTTCAAAAGATTCAACTTGAAGACATAGCTATAAGTGAATACTGTAGAGGACAGAATGCTAGTACATATATATATATATATATATATATATATATATATATATATATATATATATATATATGCAATCAACTCATCATTGCGCAGAAAATCATGAAGATAAATAGAAACTGACGACAAACCAAATGTGAAGTCTTTGCAAAATAACGCCATGAGTGAAACACTTCAAACAGAGAAATTTGGTGGTGGCGTTACCCACCGTATAGGAAGTATTAGACCCAGACATGGCGCACAATTAGCGTGGCGCTCCGAAGTCAAATTCCATGTTAATGTATTCACACTCAAAGTGTAAATCTTCATTGATTGAAGATATACATTACTTTGTGTGTTGCACATCTAAGTCATCAACACGCATAAGTGTTAGGATGTGTGCCTGATCACAGGACATTCGAGGATTCCAAGATATTTAGCTCATACCGTAACTTGCGAAACCTTTTCTCATCCAAGGGCTTTGTGAAGATATCTGCTAGTTGCTCTTCAGTGTTGACGTGCTTGATATCTATATCTTTCTTCATAACATGATCTATGAGAAAGTGATGACGTATTTCAATGTGCTTTGTCTTCGAGTGCTGGACTAGATTGTTGGCAATCTTGATGGCACTTTCGTTGTCGCAGAAGAGAGGGGCTTGCTTCAGATCGATGCCATAGTCCTTGAGAGTTTGCTTCATCCACAGAAGCTGAGCACAACAGGATAGCAGCAATGTATTCAGATTTAGCAGTTGAGAGAGATACACAGTTCTGCTTCTTTGAAGACCAACAGACAAGTGATCGACCAAGAAAATGACATGTGCCTGATGTTGACTTGCGATCCACCTTGTCACCAGCATAATCAACATCCGAGAATCCAACCAGATCAAACCTTGAGCCCTTTGGATACCATAATCCGAGTGTTGGGGTGTAAGCCAAATATCTAAGAATTCGCTTCACTGCTAAGTGATGCGATTCCTTTGGTGCCGCTTGTAATCGAGCACACATGCAAACACTAAGCATAATATCTGGCCTAGATGCACATAAATAAAGCAAAGAACCAATCATGGAGCGGTATACCTTTTGATCGAACTCTTTACCATTGTCGTCGGGACCAAGATGATGTTTGGCTGGCATTGGCCTCGTGTATCCTTTGCAATCTTGCATGCCGAACTTCTTCAGGCAATCTTTGAGATATTTTTCTTGAGATATGAAGATGCCATTTCTTTGTTGACGAATTTGAAGACCAAGGAAGAACTTCAGCTCTCCCATCATAGACATTTGATATTGCTCTTGCATCATGTACCCAAACTCATTACTGTACTTCTGGTTGGTGCAGCCGAAGATTATGTCATCAACATATATTTGGCACACAAACAGTTCACCATCATATGTCTTCGTGAAGAGTGTGGGATCGAGGGATCCCGGTTTGAAGCCTTTACTTTTCAGGAAGTCTTTGATTGTATCATACCAAGCGCGAGGAGCTTGTTTGAGGCCATACAGTGCTTTGTTGAGTTTGTACACCATATCAGGATGTTTTGGATCTTCAAAGCCAGGTGGTTGTGCAACATATACTTCTTCTTCTATCTTGCCATTGAGAAATGCACTCTTTACATCCATTTGATATAGCAAGATGTTGTGATGATTTGCATAGGCTAGCAGTATGCGAATGGCTTCAAGCCTAGCAACAAGAGCAAATGTTTCATCGAAGTCAATTCATTCAACTTGAGTATATCCTTGAGCCACAAGACATGCTTTGTTTCTGACGACTTGACCATGCTCATCTTGCTTGTTTCGATATATCCATTTTGTTCCTATAATGTTATGCTTGCGAGGGTCAGGTCGCTTGACAAGTTCCCAAACATTATTCAGCTTAAACTGTTGAAGTTCGTCTTGCATGGCTTGAATCCATTCAGGTTCCATAAAAGCTTCAGCAACTTTCTTGGGTTCTGATATTGACACAAATGAGAAATGCCCACAGAAATTTGCTAACTGTGTTGCTCTTGAGCGAGTAAGCGGACCAGGCGCATTGATGCTGTCAATTATCTTCTCAATTTGTACTTCATTTGCAACACGAGGATGAACTGGACGAAGACCTTGCTCATGCTGATCATTGTCATCATTGGAAGTATTGTCTTCGGTCTGAGCATTGTCTTCAGGTTGGTTTGGTGCAGAAATGATAAGTTCCTCTTCAGGCTGTGCTTCAGAGGGTATGATCTCACCAGTTCCCATCAACTTGATAGATTCACAGGAAGGAGCTTCATCAAGTGTACTTGGCAGAATTTCTCTTTGTGAACCATTGGTTTCATCAAATCGCACATTCACTGTTTCAACGATTTTTTAGTGGAAGAGGTTGAATACTCTGTAAGAGTGCGAATCCTTTCCATAGCCAAGCATGAAGCCTTCGTGAGCTTTGGGTTCAAATTTTGACTTGTGATGGGGATCCTTGATCCAGCACCTAGCACCAAAGACTCTGAAGTAGCTGAGATTTGGCTTCTTGCCAGTGAGGAGCTCATAGGATGTTTTGCCCAGAAGCTTATGGATGTAGATACGATTGATGATGTGAAAAGCTGTATCAATAGCTTCAAGCCAGAACTTTCTTGGTGTCTTGTACTCATCGAGCATTGTGCGAGCCATCTCAATAAGAGTTGTGTTTTTGCGCTCAACAATGCCATTTTGCTGTAGTGTGTATGGAGCAGAGAATTCATGAGTGATTCCCATTGTATCCAGATAAAGATCAAGGCCGGTGTTCTTGAATTCAGTGCCGTTATCACTTCTGATATGCTTGATCTTGACGCCATAGTTGTTCATTGCTCGATTGGCGAATCGTCTGAAGACATCTTGTACTTCAGTCTTGTAGAGAATTATGTGCACCCATGTGTATCTTGAGTAGTCATCAACAATGACGAAGCCATAGAGACACGCCGTTGTTGTGAGCGTGGAGTAGTGGGTAGGTCCAAATAAGTCCATGTGTAGCAGCTCGAAGGGTTGAGATGTTGTCATGATTGTCTTCGAAGGATGCTTGGCCCTTGTCATCTTTCCAGCTTCGCAGGCACCACACAGATGATCTTTCTTGAACTTGACACCTTCGATGCCTATGACATGCTTCTTTTTGACGAGAGTGTGCAAGTTCCTCATGCCTGCATGCCTCATCCTTCGATGCCAGAGCCAACATTGTGAAGCTTTTGCAAGAAGACATACGGCAAGTTTTGGACCTGCTGAGAAATCTACCATGTATAGATCACCTTTCCTATACCCTTCAAAGACTAGAGATTTGTCAGATTCCATTAGTACAAGGCAACGATATTTTCCAAATATCACAATCATGTTTAAGTCACAAAGCATTGAGACAGACATTAGTTGAATCCAAGGGATTGAACAAGCATCACTTTATCCATGTGTTGATCCTTTGAGATTGCAACTCTACCTAGACCCAATACTTTGCCTTTACCAGTGTAAGCAAATGTGATTTGACTCTTGTCGGATGGACGTAAGGTTGAGTCCATGAGAAGACTTTGATCACTAGTCATATGATTAGTGCATACGCTGTCAATAATCCATTTTGAAGCTTTTGGTGACATGCCCTACAGTGCAGTTAGGAGGATAGGCTTCACAATGTATGTTGTGAAGCATAAGCATTTGATGCACACTTGGATTATCACAGCATAGATGAAAGTTAGCACACAGTATGACAGGTAAGAGATTCATATGTGGAATACATAGTAAGTCATTTTATCATGCGTTCCTTTATGTTTTAGGTCCCCAGCAATTATATCGGACGCCATTAATTGCTGGCTTGAGACCACATTCTGCAAAAGAGAGTTAATTCTTCTTCACCACCCACATTTTCAGGGGTGGCTTAGAAGCAATGAGTCTAAGTGCAGCATCTGAGAATTTCGGCTTTGAAGCCCTAGCAAATAGCCTTGCAGGAGATGAATGATACTCATGTGAATAAGCAGAAAAGTTCCTAGTTCTATGAATATAGCGATTTGAAGACACACGCTCATATTCATGAGTCTGAGTATGATTTCCCTGCAAAACATTGGCGTTAGGGTGACTCAAGTGAGTCCTGTGTTCGTAAGTAGCCGTTGGACCATATGATGCCTTTGGTCTGGGGTTTGTCTTCTTCCCTGGTGGTGTCATGATAACATTCACTGGAAGATTCTCAAGGCAGCTTTTGGGAACCCAGATCTTCTTCATAGGAAGTTCATTCCTACAGTTAGTACCAATATACCTGGTAAACACTTCACCATTCTGATTTTTGAATAGTTTATAGTTTGCATCAAAGGATTCATCAATGATAATAGGATTAGCACAGGTAAATCCAGATAAGGTAGATGGATCCACTGAAGGTTCCTTTGTAGCAACCCATGTGGTTTTGGGATACTGCTCAGGCTTCCAGTAGGAACCATCAGCATTCATTTTCCTCTCGAACCCAACACCCTCTTTCCTAGGGTTTCGGTTCAGAATCTGCTTTTTGAGGACATCACAAAGTGTCTGATGCCCTTTCAGACTTTTATACATCCCTGTTTCAAGCAATGTCTTCAACCTAGCATTTTCATCAGCAATAGTAATGGTATCCTCAGAAGAGGGGTTAGTTACCACATCAGTAGTTGAAGACAGAGCAACAGTAGCAGCAGTGGAACATTCAGCAATAGAGTTAGCGTTATCATGCTCAATGCATTTTAAGCATGGTGGTTCAAATTCATCCTGAGCGGGACTGATCTGTTGAGCGAGTAATGAATCGTGCTTCTTCAGAAGAACTTCATAATCCACTCTTATCTTTTCAAGATCTTGCTCTCTTTGAAGACATTCAGAAGAAAGTTTCTCATGATCAGATAACAGAGCATTATGTTGATCTTGAAGGGCGTCAAACTTGGAGTGAAGTCTCTGAAGACTATCAGCCAAAGCTTTTGACTGATCCATTTCTTCGCCCAACATATCATCGCTCTTACTAAGCATGTTTTGAATCTTTTCCAAAGCTCTTTGTTGTTTAGTGGCAAGGGAAGCAAGTTTGACATAGCTGGGGCCAAATTCATCACCTGATTCATCTTCACTAGTTTCAGAAAGATAGCATTCAGTTACCTTAGCACCCCCTGCCATGAGGCATGGTGAAGATGAAGACGGTTCAGGTGAAAAGGTCATCTCTTTAAGAGACTCCTTGTAGTCATCAAGCCAAGGATCATGACGATTAAGATGACTATCATAGACCTCAGCAAGTCGGTCCCAGATTAGCTTCGCGTGATTGAGGTGCATGACGTTCCTGAACTGATTTCGGGACAGGCAGGAGTAGATGACATCCTTCGCAGTGAGGTTCAGTAGAGTGTACTTATGAATGTCATCAGCCTCCGCCATCTTGCATAGATCGGTGAGACCAATCTCGGTGATGGTCCACAGTTCGCTGTCCATAGCCATGAGTCGCTTCTTCATCATGGCTTTCCACCGGGGATACACATGACCATCAAAGGTGGGGCAAGATACATTCCTCAATCCTGCAGTCGACATAGCTAAACTGTGGTTAAACCGAATCACACAGAACAAGGGAGTACCTTACTCTGATACCAATTGAAAGTGCTAGTTATCGACTAGAGGGGGGGTGAATAGGCGATTTTTATGAAAGTCTTCAAAACTTGGAAGTTTCAAAGACAAACAATAGAAACAACCTAATTGATATGCAGCGGAAGATAAACTACAACAAGCAAGCCATAATCAAGTATGCAATAGCATTAACGTTCGAAGATTAATAGCAGCTAGGTAGTAGGATCAGGATGGAAGATAGTATGAAGCCAATCAACAATAGTAGTCAAGCAATGAAGTCAATCAGATAAGACGATAAGCAATGACTTCACGAAGACAAACTCAAGTAAAAGAGGGAAGAGATAGAACCAGTTGCTTGTTGAAGACACATGATTTGTTGGACCAATTCCAGTTGCTGTGACAATTGTACGTCTGGTTAGGGAGGCTGAGATTCAACTCAGAAGACCGTGTCTTCACCTTATTCCCCTTGAGCTAAGGTCACTTAGTCCTCACCCAATCACTCTGGTAAGTCTTCAAGGTAGACTTCCAAACCTTCACAGACTTCGTTCACCCGGCAATCCACAATGACTCTTGGATGCTCAGAACGCGACGCCTAACCGGCTGGAGGATACACAGTCCTCAAGTGTAATAAGTCTTCAGGTCACACAGACAGAAAGACTTCAGTGATGCCTAACACTCTTTGGCTCTGGGTGTTTGGGCTTTGTCCTCGCAAGGATTTCTCTCTCTCAAATGCTTTGAGGTGGGTTGCTCTCAAACGACAAAAGCCGTATACTAACTCTGAGCAGCCACCGATTTATGGTGTAAGGGGTGGGCTATTTATAGCCACTAGGCAACCCGACCTGATTTGTCCGAAATGACCCTGGGTCACTAAGGAACTGACACGTGTTCCAACGGTCAGATTTCAAACACACACGACAACTTTACTTGGGCTACAAGCCAAGCTGACTCATCCAACTTTGGATAAGATTTGCTCTCATTGTCTTCGCTCGAAGACATAGGATTTGGGTTGAGCATCACTTCAGTCACTCTGACTTAGTTCACTTGGACCCCACTTAACAGTACGGTGGTTCCTATGACTCAACAAGGAAGAAAAGGAAACAACGAAACCACACAGTCTTCATGCTCCATAGTCTTCACGCAATGTCTTCTCATGTCATAGTCTTCAATATGAATATCTTCTCACACCACCATTGTCGTCAATGTCTTCATACATTTTTAGGGGTCATCTCCGGTAGGTAAACCGAATCAATGAGGGACACTACCTGTGTTATCTTGCAATTCTCACAAACGCATTGGTCCCTCAACCAACTTTGTCGTCAATACTCCAAAACCAACTAGGGGTGGCACTAGATGCACTTACAATCTCCCCCTTTTTGTTGATTGATGACAAACTGGTTGAAGTTTTCAACGGGGATAAAGTATGTGAAATTGTAAAGGATAGGAATTTGTCTTCATAAGTAGCAAGGGCTCCCCCTAAAGATGTGCATATAAATGATTTTGCTTTTGGAATGCAAATGCACATGGCAGGTTGTACTTGTGGAGATCCACTTCAACTTATGAAGATAATTCATCATGCATTAAATGATATAGCATATAAGATGGCATGCATAATGAAAAATGGACGTCTGTGGGATGATTTAAGTGCGGAAGTTATCATCGCACATGGAAATGCAAATAAGTAGCAGACGACCATCAAGTTTAAGTGTTACAACTTAGAGAACCAAATGTTTCAAAACGCAAGAGTTGTAAGCACGAGGCAAAATATAATGCAACCGCCCATATGAACCCGCTTGAAGACTATCAACTCATACGCTTCTCCCCCTTTTGTCACTAATGACCAAAAAGGTTTGAAGACATAGAGCATCTACTCGTCTTCTTGATGAGTAGGTGAAGCAGCAGGGTTGTTGTCGTTGGGTGGCGGTGCAGATGAACTTGGTGTAGTGTCGATGCGCGGAGTAGTAGTTGGAGGTGGTGAAGTAGCATCATCTTCATCATTGATCACTCTGGCATTTACCGTTGCCGCGGAGGAAGAATATTCAGAGTCTTCAAGAGATGGAGTTCTTTGTAAGACAACATTCCGTGGAGGAGTGGAGTCAAACTGAAATCTTTCATTGAAGCCATCATCTTGAAGATCTCCTTCAGCACTAAGCAGGGTCAAACTCTTCCATGATCGCCAGCAAGTTTCATGAGAAACAAAGGCATTCTTGGTGGCAAGGTTGCGAATGCGATTGACATCCACCAAGAGGCTTTGCATCTGTCGCTTGAGCCAAAAGTGATGTTTATCCTGTTTCTGATGAAGGGCCACAAGAAGTTCTCGATCATTGAGAACGCGAGAACGCTTCCGAGGCCTTTGGGCAATGGTGCTTTCAGTGGCTTCAGTAGGTGCTCGATGAGGCAGACGAGTATTTCCAGCCAATGGATAGATTCGTGTAGCTGCTTGAACACCTTCAATGGGTTGAGTGAAGCTTTGGTGCTCGGCATTCTGAAGACAGAGAGGCTTCTTGGCTGGGTCAGGATATATAGCTTCAACTGACATATCAACCTCAGGTAGAAAAATCACATGATTGCGAGCAGAAGGTTGATAGTTGACAGTAGAGTGTCGCTTTATGAGGCGCATGACCCATGGAGCATAAAACTTTAGACCAAAGAGATCAGAGCCGGAGGCAGCAAATTGTCTGATGAAGAAATCTTGTGCATTGAAGCTGATGCCATTGAAAATTTAGAAGACCAAAGTCTTCATAGCTCCTTCAAGCTTTGCCGCTGATGAATGTCCTTTGATAGGCCATAGAGTCCGCCTGATGATGTGATATATGGTGCGTGGCAGATACTCAAGGTCTTCAACAAAGAACTCTGTTGGATATTCAGCGTCACGGGGCAAAGGCTTCATCATGCTCAGCATCTGACTCATATTGGGTTCAGGCCTATGAAAGATGCTTTCCAGGGCATTGCGATGATGTTGACAGCCAGGTTCATAGAGTTCTCCAGGAGTGGACAGGCCTGTAAGCTCGATGATATCCATAGCTTTGGCTTCATGATGAACATTTGCGGTCATCCACTCGAGAACCCAAGTCTTTGTATCTCTATTGTAGCCGCGAATGTGCAGTGTGGCATATAATTGAAGCAATAGTTCTTCATTCCAGTGTTCCTTATCTGTGACAAAACTGAGCAGCCCAGCATCACGAAAGCAGTCAAGTGCTTCTTCTAAGCAGGGGAGTTCAGTAATGGCTTCAGTGTCAAGGCGCATATGAGGGAAGATGCGCCCTTGATCATACAGAACACAGGAGTAATAGCTTCGCTGCTGATGACTCCAGAACCGATCTGATGCAATTCTTGGCTTCGTGTAGGGATTCTTTGAGCTGTCAAAGAATGTGTTGTGGCTCTTGAAGCCATTTGCATTGAAGGACCCGACAGCGGTGGCAGTACCAGGAAACCTTGGCAGTCTTTGCTTGGGCTTCTGGACTTGAGGCCTATGCTCAACATGATAGTCAAATTGAGGACCAGAGACATTAGGCGGAGGGACCAGAACGGGCCATCTGACTGTTGTTAGCTCTCCGTGGTTATACGCCTGCTCAATTGTATAGGGCCTTGCTGGCGGAACAGGAGCAGTGGCAGCAACTGAGGCTTCAGGCTGCACAACAGGTGCTTCAGAAGCAGTAGCCTCACTAGCTTCAGGGGCAGTGGCCGCATTAGCTTCAGGCACACTGGTTGTTGCAAGCTCCACATTAGCTTCAGCCATGACAATGTCATTGGCTTCACTTGCGTTGGTTGTGGCAGCTTCAAGATTTTCAACCTCCACTTGAGGAGCTGGAGGGTCAGGCATTGACATGTTCACTTCATGAACTATTTCTTCATGAATGGGGGGGGGTCTAGAGACACGTTCTTCTTGATGTTCTTCATCGGCTGATGCAGCCGGATTGTCTTCAGCAGTAGGTGCGTCAGACGCAGAGACATTCACAGCAGGAGTGGCTTCTGAAAACACTTGACATGCAACAGGTTGATGATGCACTTCTCCTTCTGGAACGCTCGGAAGAGGAGCTTGAGGCCTTGGTCCTTTGCGAAGCCTTTGAAGTACTGGCGACACTTTTGGAGATGGAGTGGGCAGGCCCTCATCCTCTTCAGCTTGTACGGATGTTGTGACTTGTTGTTGTTGGGGAGTGTTGGGGGAGTCTTGTTCTTGCGGGCGATCAGCCCATGAATCATCCTGTGCAATTGGCGTCAAAGGACGACCAATGCTGATGAGTTCGCTGTTCGTACGAACAGGCGATGATACCACATTGTATTCGATCTGAGGAAGAACTTCATCATCTTCAACATTGTCATGATGACCAATGTCTTCAGCAGCGGTGGGTTCAGCTGCTGGAATATCTTCAGCTTCAGGAGCCTCTGTGGAAGCAGGCTCATGAACAGTGATGTGAAGTTCTTGGGATGCAGATGCAGGATGAATCACTAAGATGGGTTCAACAAAAAGGGGCTCTGTGGGAGCAGCCCGATTCTTCTTGGTCTTACGCTTCTTCTTGGAGGGAGTGGCATCAGAGGCTTCGGTATTCTTCCTCTTTCTGGCTTCTGCCTCTGCAGCCCTCGTCTTCTTCTGTTCTGAAGCGGTTGTGGTGACCTTTGGCTTCGAGCCAGTCATGCTACTTGGGAAGATAATGCGTGGAGCTTCTTGGCTTGAAGGCGCAGGCTGATCAGCAGGAAGCTTCTTCTTTTTATTTGCTGCCATCCTGGGGTCAATGCCAGGACGGCCAAGTTACTTGTGCTTCTCAGCCTCATTGTAGGCGAGCACACACTTATCAGCCAAACTCTTCATGCACTCACGAGAGCCTTGAGCTTCTTGGCGCTTCTTCAAAAAAGCTTCTTTAAGCTCATGCATCATGACCTTAAAGTTCCGGACGTCTTGAACACTTTGCTTGGCCACATGCTTCTTGAATTGAGCTTTCTCATAATCAATCTTGTTCTTGAGCTCAACGATTCGCTGAGCGAGAGCTAGCTCAGAAGCAATGGCGCCATTGAAAGAGACGCTGAGGCCAATTGGAAGCTGTAAATCTTCAAAGCTGATGTTTGGGGTGTCGAACCACTCATCAATGAAATTGTGGATGATGGCCACATCAAAGAGAGGCAAGTTGTTGAATATTTCTGCTTCTTCCTTGCTCTTTATCAGCTGCTCAAGAGCATCATCCACAAGATCTTCATCACTTGATAGATCAATGGGTTCTTCACGCAGAATAGCACCAGGAGTCAGAGCTTGAGCAGTATGCCTGAAAAGTTGTATTTTCTTCTCCGTCTTCTTGGAGATACAAGATTGATCTTCAGACTGCACACTGGCTTCAGGAGGTGCAGTGGCCAATGGCTTCACACGAGAAGCTTTTGGAGGTGCGGCTGATGATGTAACCTTAACCTTCTTTGGCTTCTTCGACCTTGGAGTAAGAGCAGGGGCTTCATCAGAATCAGCATCATTGTTGGGATGATCCACTCTGGCACCATGAACCAAGACGTAGGAGATGAGACCATCAAGGTTTGCAAAGGGGCCAATTCTATTCTCTTCAGCTTCACGTGTCCCATCCTCACGGGGAGCAGAGGGACTAGGATTGAAGTCTAATCCCCACGACTTCTTGTTTTCCTTTGCTGAAGACATAGCAAACTAGAAGTTGCGCTTGAAGAGATTGTCGTCACGACACCAGAGCAATGATGATGGGTCGGCTTCTTCAGGCTGTGGCCCGCGGACCATGCAAGGATAGAATTCTTGCGCAATGGCTTCAGCTCTGTTCTTGGGGGGAAGGCCTCGATAGAGAATATCACCCCAAGGGCTCTTGATAGCATATTTGTCTGCGTACTCCTGGGTGACGAACTTGTACTTGTACCACTGTTCAGCCCAATAGCGTCAAATCCATTGGATTCGAGTCTTGCGTTGGTTGTAATCTTCTCCAGGATCTGTTTTATACATTTCTGCCAGATCCTTCGAAGTTCCCCCATGACGCTGTCTGCCACCCTTCCTGACTGATTTTTCTGTAGCCATGAACTTCAAGCTGAATGGCTTCAATACGTTCAGAGGCTTCAGAGATTTACGCTTGCTGGTCAAGCAGGAACTGGCTTCAGGAGAATTGATATGATGCTGTAAGTATTCTGCAAACGAATGCAGACTATGAGAACCACATGTACCTGTGACAGCATTAGAGATGCGAGGGAAGGGGAAGAGGTCATATGTATTCTCGGAAGATTTTGAAGATAAATCAGTTTGAAGACATTGACCTCATGATGCGAAGACATGCACCTATATGTGGTGAGTTGGTTCCAGATTTGTACCAATCCGTGAATAAGTACAAGTGAGGAGTCAAACTAGATAGGAAATCTAAGTGAATAGACTAGGCATTATGAGATGTAGATAGAATAGATCTAACATTGAGTAGGCAGAAACCACTTTCCGTAAGTAGGATGAATCTATGAAGATCAAAAAGGTGGTAAAAATAGAGTTATAATTACCGCACGACAAACTGCTAGATGGGAAGAATGAGAGACCGAGCAGTTCAGTCCACCGTGCCCTAACTTGGCGACGGAGGACACCTATGGCGACGGCGGAGAGGACGATGTCCGCGGCCGGCGTGAGGACAGCGTCGGAGAAGTCACGGCAGCTAAGCGCTTCGTCGCTGGCGTCGTCGCGAGCTAGCGGTGGCGCTAGGGTTTTGACGGAGGTGGAGAGGTGGAAGAAGGATTTCTTTACCGCAGGGGACAAGTATTTATAAGTAGGTGAGATACACAGCGCAATTACGTTGGTACCCCTGGTGGTTCACATCTGAGGGGTACGTGGCAAGCATGCAACATACTTAGAATTGTCCCACGTTCCCACGCCCGCCAAGTATGTCGGATGTTCGTTCCGGCTTCTCCGGATATCGACAATTAAGATGATTCATTTAAATAGGACTTGATGTTTTGTCTCTGTGTCTTCTGCTGACAAGGATGCAGAGAAGACATTCGACAGTTTCAATAGAATGCATATGATTTGGACAGATAGAGTTTGAGATAGTAAGCATAGAGAGATTAGGGTCCGATCACATTCACTTAGTTCAAAAGATTCAACTTGAAGACATAGCTATAAGTGAATACTGTAGAGGACAGAATGCTAGTACATATATATATATATATATATATATATATATATATATATATATATATATATATATATGCAATCAACTCATCATTGCGCAGAAAATCATGAAGATAAATAGAAACTGACGACAAACCAAATGTGAAGTCTTTGCAAAATAACGCCATGAGTGAAACACTTCAAACAGAGAAATTTGGTGGTGGCGTTACCCAC
>NC_057801.1:461460016-461473441 GCF_018294505.1 Triticum aestivum
TATATATATATATATATATATATATATATATATATATATATATATATATATATATGCAATCAACTCATCATTGCGCAGAAAATCATGAAGATAAATAGAAACTGACGACAAACCAAATGTGAAGTCTTTGCAAAATAACGCCATGAGTGAAACACTTCAAACAGAGAAATTTGGTGGTGGTGTTACCCACCGTATTGGAAGTATTAGACCCAGACATGGTGCACAATTATCGTGGCGCTCCGAAGTCAAATTCCATGTTAATGTATTCACACTCAAAGTGTAAATCTTCATTGATTGAAGATATACATTACTTTGTGTGTTGCACATCTAAGTCATCAACACGCATAAGTGTTAGGATGTGTGCCTGATCATAGGACATTCGAGGATTCCAAGATATTTAGCTCACACCGTAACTTGCAAAACCTTTTCTCATCCAAGGGCTTTGTGAAGATATCTGCCAGTTGCTCTTCAGTGTTGACGTGCATGATATCTATATCTTTCTTCATAACATGATCTGTGAGAAAGTGATGACGTATTTCAATGTGCTTTGTCTTCGAGTGCTGGACTGGATTGTTGGCAATCTTGATGGCACTTTCGTTGTTGCAGAAGAGAGGGACTTGCTTTAGATCGATGCCATAGTCCTTGAGAGTTTGCTTCATCCACAGAAGCTGAGCACAACAGGATCCAGCAGCAATGTATTCAGATTTAGCAGTTGAGAGTGATACACAGTTCTACTTCTTTGAAGACCAACAGACAAGTGATCGACCAAGAAAATGACATGTGCCTGATGTTGACTTGCGATCCACCTTGTCACCAGCATAATCAGCATCCGAGAATCCAACCAGATCAAACCTTGAGCCCTTTGGATACCATAATCCGAGTGTTGGGGTGTAAGCCAAATATCTAAGAATTTGCTTCACTGCTAAGTGATGCAATTCCTTTGGTGCTGCTTGGAATCGAGCACACATGCACACACTAAGCATAATATCTGGCCTAGATGCACATAAATAAAGCAAAGAACCAATCATGGAGCGGTATACCTTTTGATCGAACTCTTTACCATTGTTGTCGGGACCAAGATGATGTTTGGCTGGCATTGGCGTCGTGTAACCTTTGCAATCTTGCATGCCGAACTTCTTCAGGCAATCTTTGAGATATTTTTCTTGAGATATGAAGATGCCATTTCTTTGTTAACGAATTTGAAGACCAAGGAAGAACTTCAGCTCTCCCATCATGGACATTTGATATTGCTCTTGCATCATGTACCCAAACTCATCACTGTACTTCTGGTTGGTGCAGCCGAAGATTATGTCATCAACATATATTTGGCACACAAACAGTTCACCATCATATGTCTTCATGAAGAGTGTGGGATCGAGGGATCCCGGTTTGAAGCCTTTACTTTTCAGGAAGTCTTTGATTGTATCATACCAAGCGCGAGGAGCTTGTTTCAGGCCATACAGTGCTTTGTTGAGTTTGTACACCATATCAGGATGTTTTGGATCTTCAAAGCCAGGTGGTTGTGCAACATATACTTCTTCTTCTATCTTGCCATTGAGAAATGCACTCTTTACATCCATTTGATATAGCAAGATGTTGTGATGATTTGCATAGGCTAGCAGTATGCGAATGGCTTCAAGCCTAGCAACAGGAGAAAATGTTTCATCGAAGTCAATTCCTTCAACTTGAGTATATCCTTGAGCCACAAGACGTGCTTTGTTTCTGACGACTTGACCATGCTCATCTTGCTTGTTTCGATATATCCATTTTGTTCCTATAATGTTATGCTTGCGAGGGTCAGGTCGCTTGACAAGTTCCCAAACATTATTCAGCTTAAACTGTTGAAGTTCTTCTTGCATGGCTTGAATCCATTCAGGTTCCATAAAAGCTTCAGCAACTTTCTTGGGTTCTGATATTGACACAAATGAGAAATGCCCACAGAAATTTGCTAACTGTGTTGCTCTTGAGCGAGTAAGCGTACCAGGCGCATTGATGCTGTCAATTATCTTCTCAATTTGTACTTCATTTGCAACACGAGGATGAACTGGACGAAGACCTTGCTCATGCTGATCATTGTCATCATTGGAAGTATTGTCTTCGGTCTGAGCATTGTCTTCAGGTTGGTTTGGTGCAGAAATGATAAGTTCCTCTTCAGGCTGTGCTTCAGAGGGCATGATTTCACCAGTTCCCATCAACTTGATAGATTCACAGGAAGGAGCTTCATCAAGTGTACTTGGCAGAATTTCTCTTTGTGAACCATTGGTTTCATCAAATCGCACATCCACTGTTTCAACGATTTTGTAGTGGAAGAGGTTGAAGACTCTGTAAGAGTGTGAATCCTTTCCATAGCCAAGCATGAAGCCTTCGTGAGCTTTGGGTTCAAATTTTGACTTGTGATGGGGATCCTTGATCCAGCACCTAGCACCAAAGACTCTGAAGTGGCTGACATTTGGCTTCTTGCCAGTGAGGAGCTCATAGGATGTTTTGCCCAGAAGCTTATGGATGTAGACACGGTTGATGATGTGACAAGCTGTATCAATGGCTTCAGGCCAGAACTTTCTTGGTGTCTTGTACTCATCGAGCATTGTGCGAGCCATCTCAATAAGAGTTCTGTTTTTGCGCTCAACAATGCCATTTTGCTGTAGTGTGTATGGAGCAGAGAATTCATGAGTGATTCCCATTGTATCCAGATAAAGATCAAGGCCGGTGTTCTTGAATTCAGTGCCGTTATCACTTCTGATATGCTTGATCTTGATGCCATAGTTGTTCATTGCTCGATTGGCGAATCGTCTGAAGACATCTTGTGCTTCAATCTTGTAGAGAATTATGTGCACCCATGTGTATCTTGAGTAGTTATCAACAATGACGAAGCCATAGAGACACGCCGTTGTTGTGACGGTGGAGTAGTGGGTAGGTCCAAATAAGTCCATGTGCAGCAGCTCGAAGGGTTGAGATGTTGTCATGATTTTCTTCGAAGGATGCTTGGCCCTTGTCATCTTTCCAGCTTCGCAGGCACCACACGGATGATCTTTCTTGAACTTGACACCTTCGATGCCTATGACATGCTTCTTTTTGATGAGAGTGTGCAAGTTCCTCATGCCTGCATGCCCCATCCTTCGATGCCAGAGCCAGCGTTCTGAAGCTTTTGCAAGAAGACATACGTCAAGATTTGGACCTACTGAGAAATCTACCATGTATAGATCACCTTTCCAATACCCTTCAAAGACTAGAGATTTGTTCGATTCCATTAGTACAAGGCAACAATATTTTCCAAATATCACAATCATGTTTAAGTCACAAAGCATTGAGACAGACATTAAGTTGAATCCAAGGGATTCAACAAGCATCACTTTATCCATGTGTTGATCCTTTGAGATTGCAACTCTACCTAGACCCAATACTTTGCCTTTACCAGTGTCAGGAAATGTGATTTGACTCTTGTCGGATGGACGTAAGGTTGAGTCCATGAGAAGACTTTGATCACCAGTCATATGATTAGTGCATACGCTGTCAATAATCCATTCTGAAGCTTTTGGTGACATGCCCTACAGTGCAGTTAGGAGGATAGGCTTCACAATGTATGTTGTGAAGCATAAGCATTTGATGCACACTTGGATTATCACATCATAGATGAAAGTTAGCACACAGTATGACAGGTAAGAGATTCATATGTGGAATACATGTAAGTCATTTTATCATGCGTTACTTTATGTTTTAGGTCCCCAGCAATTATATCGGACGCCATTAATTGCTGGATTGAGACCACATTCTGCAAAAGAGAGTTAATTCTTCTTCACCACCCACATTTTCAGGGGTGGCTTAGAAGCAATGAGTCTAAGTGCAGCATCTGAGAATTTCGGCTTTGAAGCCCTAGCAAATAGCCTTGCAGGAGATGAATGATACTCATGTGAATAAGCAGAAAAGTTCTTAGTTCTATGAATATAGCGATTTGAAGACACACACTCATATTCATGAGTCTGAGTATGATTTCCCTGCAAAACATTGGCGTTAGGGTGACTCAAGTGAGTCCTGTGTTCGTAAGTAGCCGTTGGACCATATGATGCCTTTGGTCTGGGGTTTGTCTTCTTCCCTGGTGGTGTCATGATGACATTCACTGGAAGATTCTCAAGGCAGCTTTTGGGAACCCAGATCTTCTTCATAGGAGGTCCATTCCTGCAGTTAGTACCAATATACCTGGCAAACACTTCACCATTCTGATTTTTGAACAGTTTATAGTTTGCATCAAAGGATTCATCAATGATAATAGGATTAGCACAGGTAAATCCAGATAAGGTAGATGGATCCACCGAAGGTTCCTTTGCAGCAACCCATGTGGTTTTGGGATACTGCTCAGGCTTCCAGTAGGAACCATCAGCATTCATTTTCCTCTCGAACCCAACACCCTCTTTCCTAGGGTTTCAGTTCAGAATCTGCTTTTTGAGGACATCACAAAGTGTCTGATGCCCTTTCAGAATTTTATACATCCCTGTTTCAAGCAATGTCTTCAACCTAGCATTTTCATCAGCAATAGTAGTGGTATCCTCAGAAGAGGGGTTAGTTACCACATCAGTAGTTGAAGACAGAGCAACAGTAGCAGCAGTGGAACATTCAGCAATAGAGTTAGCGTTATCACGCTCAATGCATTTTAAGCATGGTGGTTCAAATTCATCCTGAGCGGGACTGATCTGTTGAGCGAGTAATGAATTGTGCTTCTTCAGAAGAACTTCATAATCCACTCTTATCTTTTCAAGATCTTGCTCTCTTTGAAGACATTCAGAAGAAAGTTTCTCATGATCAGATAACAGAGCATTATGTTGATCTTGAAGGGCGTCAAACTTGGAGTGAAGTCTCTGAAGACTATCAGCCAAAGATTTTGACTGATCCATTTCTTCGCCCAACATATCATCGCTCTTACTAAGCATGTTTTGAATCTTTTCCAAAGCTCTTTGTTGTTTAGTGGCAAGGGAAGCAAGTTTGACATAGCTGGGGCCAAATTCATCACCTGATTCATCATCACTAGTTTCAGAAAGATAGCATTCAGTTACCTTAGCACCCCCTGCCATGAGGCATGGTGAAGATGAAGACGGTTCAGGTGAAAAGGTCATCTCTTTAAGAGACTCCTTGTAGTCATCAAGCCAAGGATCATGACGATTAAGATGACTATCATAGACCTCAGCAAGTCGGTCCTAGATTAGCTTCGCTTGATTGAGGTGCATGACGTTCCTGAACTGATTTCGGGACAGGCAGGAGCAGATGACATCCTTCGCAGTGAGGTTCAGTAGAGTGTACTTACGAATGTCATCAGCCTCCGCCATCTTGCATAGATCGGTGAGACCAATCTCGGTGACGGTCCACAGTTCGCTGTCCATAGCCATGAGTCGCTTCTTCATCATGGCTTTCCACCGGGGATACTCATGACCATCAAAGGTGGGGCAAGATACATTCCTCAATCCTGCAGTCGACATAGCTAAACTCCAGGTGGTTAAACCGAATCACACAGAACAAGGGAGTACCTTACTCTGATACCAATTGAAAGTGCTAGTTATTGACTAGAGGGGGGGTGAATAGGCGATTTTTATGAAAGTCTTCAAAACTTGGAAGTTTCAAAGACAAGCAATAGAAACAACCTAATTGATATGCAGCAGAAGATAAACTACAACAAGCAAGCCATAATCAAGTATGCAATAGCATTAACGTTCGATGATTAATAGCAGCTAGGTAGTAGGATCGGGATGGAAGATAGTATGAAGCCAATCAACAATAGTAGTCAAGCAATGAAGTCAATCAGATAAGACGATAAGCAATGACTTCATGAAGACAAACTCAAGTAAAAGAGGGAAGAGATAGAACCAGTTGCTTGTTGAAGACACATGATTTGTTGGACCAGTTCCAGTTGCTGTGACAACTGTACGTCTGGTTAGGGAGGGTGAGATTCAACTCAGAAGACCGTGTCTTCACCTTATTCCCCTTGAGCTAAGGTCAGTTAGTCCTCGCCCAATCACTCTGGTAAGTCTTCAAGGTAGACTTCCAAACCTTCATAGACTTCGTTCACCCGGCAATCCACAATGACTCTTGGATGCTCAGAACGTGACGCCTAACCGGCTGGAGGATACATAGTCCTCAAGTGTAATAAGTCTTCAGGTCACACAGACAGAAATACTTCAGTGATGCCTAAAACTCTTTGGCTCTGGGTGTTTGGGCTTTGTCCTCGCAAGGATTTCTCTCTCTCAAATGCTTTGAGGTGGGTTGCTCTCAAACGACAAAAGCCGTATACTAACTCTAAGCAGCCACCAATTTATGGTGTAAGGGGTGGGCTATTTATAGCCACTAGGAAACCCGACCTGATTTGTCCGAAATGACCCTGGGTCACTAAGGAACTAACACGTGTTCCAACGGTCAGATTTCAAACACACATGGCAACTTTACTTGGGCTACAAGCAAAGCTGACTCATCCAACTCTGGATAAGATTTGCTCTCATTGTCTTCGCTCGAAGACATAGGATTTGGGTTGACCATCACTTCAGTCACTCTGACTTAGTTCACTTGGACCCCACTTAACAGTACGGTGGTTCCTATGACTCAACAAGGAAGAAAAGGAAACCACAAAACCACACAGTCTTCGTGCTCCATAGTCTTCACGCAATGTCTTCTCATGTCATAGTCTTCAATATGAATATCTTCTCACACCACCATTGTCGTCAATGTCTTCATACATTTTTAGGGGTCATCTCCGGTAGGTAAACCGAATCAATGAGGGACACTACCTGCGTTATCCTGCAATTTTCACAAACACATTAGTCCCTCAACCAACTTTGTCGTCAATACTCCAAAACCAACTAGGGGTGGCACTAGATGCACTTACAAATTCAACCACACCTGAAATACTTAATATCTATAGCAAAATATTTAGTAGCAAAGTAGTATGGAAGTAACGGTAATGGTGGCAAAAGTAACAGTAGCAGTTTCGTAGCAATTGTACCAGTAGCAACGGCAAAGTAACGCAACAAAGATCAATGTGTGAAAAGATCATAGGCAATGGATCAGTGATGGATAATTATGTCGGATGGCATTCATCATGCAACAGTTATAACCTAGGGTGATAGAGATCTAGCTCCAATTCATCAATATAATGTAGGCATGCATTCCGTATATAGTCATACGTGCTTATGTAAAAGAACTTGCATGACATCTTTTGTCCTACCCTCCCGTGGCAGCGGGGTCCTAATGGAAACTAAGGGATATTAAGGCCTCCTTTTAATAGAGAATTGTAACAAAGCATTAGCACTTAGTGAATACATGAACCCCTCAAACTATGGTAATCACCGGAAAGAATCCCGATTATTGTCACCCTTGGGGTATGTGGATCATAACTCGTAATAGGTGTCTACAACTTGCAAGATCGTATCAAGAACACAAATATATTCATGAAAACATAATAGGTTCAGATCTGAATTCATGGCACTCAGGCCCTAGTGACAAGCATTAAGCATAGCAAAGTCATTGCAGCATCAATCTCAGAACATAGTGGATACTAGGGTTCAAACCCTAACAAAACTAACTTGATTACATGATAAATCTCATCCAATCTATCACCGTCCAGCAAGCCTACGATGGAATTACTCATGCACGATGGTGAGTATCATGAAATTGGTGATGGAGGATAGTTGATGATGATGATGGCATTGATTTCCCCTCTCCGGAGCCCCGAACGGACTCCATATCTGCCCTCCCGGTGAAGAACAGGAGGTGGCGGCGGCTCCGTATCGTAAAACGTGATGAATCCTTCTCTCTGATTTTTTCCTCCTCCAACGTAAATATATAGAGTTGAAGTTAGGGTTAGAGGAGGTCCAGGGGACCCACAAGGTAGGGGCGCACCCTCCACCCTTGTGGACAGGTGGTGGGTCCCCTCTGGTTGATTCTTTCGCCAATACTTTTTATATATTCTAGAAATATTCTCCGTAAATTTCCAGGTCATTTCCAAAAAAATTATTTCTGCACAAAAATAACACCAAGGGAATTCTGCTGAGAACAACATTAGTCCGGGTTAGTTCCATTCAAATCATGCAAATTAGAGTCCAAAACAAGGGCAAAAGAGTTTGGAAAAGTAGATATGATGGAGACCTATCATTCATCATCCTCATTGGTGCCTCTTTGATGATGCACGAGTAGTTCATCATAGACCTACAGGTCCTTAGGCTGTAGCTAGATGGCTTCCTCTCTCTCTTTTGATTCTCAATACAATGGTCTCTTGGAGATCTATTTGATGTAACTCTTTTTTGTGCTGTGTTTGTTGGGATCCGATGAACTTTGAGTTTATGATTAGATCTATATCCATGAATATTATTTGAGTCTTCTTTGATCTCTTATATGCATGATTATCTATAGCCTCATATTTATTATTCGAATCTTTGGTTTAGTTCGTCCAATTAGATCAATTTTTCTTGCCATGGGAAGAGGTGCTTTGTGATGGGTTCGATTGTGTGGTGTTCTTTCCCAGTAACAGAAGGGGCAGCAAGACATGCATGAATTCTGATGATGCGCGAGTAGTTCATCATAGACCTATGGGTCCATAGGCTGTAGCTAGATGGCTTACTCTCTCTCTTTTGATTCTCAATACAATGGTCTCTTGGAGATCTATTTGATGTAACTCTTTTTGTGATGTGTTTGTTGGGATCCGACGAACTTTGAGGTTATGATTAGATCTATATCCATGAATATTATTTGAGTCTTCTTTGATCTATTACATGCATGATTACTTATAGCCTCATATTTCTTCTTCGAATCTTCGGTTTAGTTAGGCCAACTAGGTCGATTTTTATTACCATGGGAAGAGGTTCTTTGTGATGGGTTCGATCGTGCGGTGTTCTTTCCCAGTGACAGAAGGGGCAGCAAGACACACATGTATCATTGCTATTAAGGATAACAAGATGGGGGCTATTCCTAGATGAATAGATCTCGTATACATCATGTCATCATTCTTATTGCATTACTCTGTTTCTCCATGAGCTTAATACACTAGATGCATGCTGGATAGGGTCGATGTGTGGAGTAATAGTAGTAGATGCAGACAGGAGTCAGTCTACTAATCTTGGACGTGATGCCTATATATTGATCATCGCCTTGGATATCGTCATCATTATTCGATCTTCTATCAATTGCTCAACAGTAATTTGTTTGTTACCCACCGTGTGCTGTTTTCTTGAGAGAAGCCACTAGTGAAATCTACGACCCCCGGGTCTATTCTTTATCATATTTGCTTTGAGGTGTATTTTTATTCGCTTTTGTTTCCAGATCTATTATTTCAAAAACCCTAAAATAGTCTGCTGCACTTTTTTATTACTTATTTTATTTCTTGTTTTATCGAGATCTATTTATCCAATCTACACAAATTCTAACCCGTTAACTTGACAATTTTTGGCGTCGTTACCCGTAGAGGCATTGACAGCCCCTCATAAGCGTCGGGTTGCAAGTATTTGTTTTTGGTGTGCAGGTACCGGTTACATAGTGTTCCTTGGTTCTCCTACTAGATTGATACCCTGGTTTCATAACTGAGGGAAATACCTACCGTAGTTGTGCTGCATCATTCCTTCCTCTCTAGGGAAATACCGACGTAGTTCAAGGGACATCAAAAGGAATTTCTGGTGTTGTTTCCTAGGAGACATCATCAACATCTACCAGGTAATCACAAATCCCATCTCCTTGCAATCTACATTATTTGCCATTTGCCTCTCGTTTTCATCTCCCTCGCTTCGCAAAAATTTGTCATTTTATTCGCCCTCTTTTTCTTTTGCCGTTTTCTTGTTAGATCTGTTTTTGTGTGCAATCTTGTTAGCGTAGTCACGATGACTCAAGAAAACACCAAGTTGTGTGATTTTTCCAACACCAATAATAATGATTTTATTAGCACTCCGATCGCTCCTCCCGCCACTAGTGTGGAATCTTGTGATATTAATGCCACTTTGTTGAATCTTGTTATGAAAGATCAATTTTCCACTACTCCTAATGAGGATGCCGTGTCCCATCTAAACGCATTCGTAGAATTATGTGATACGCAAAAGAAAAAAGATGTGGACAATGATATTCTGAAGTTCAAATTATTTCCTTTCTCTTTGAGGGGTCATGCAAAAATTTTGTTTTCTTGTTTGCCTCGCAATAGTATCGATTCTTGGGATAAGTGCAAAGATGCTTTTATTACTAAGTATTTCCCGCCCATGAAAATTATTTCCCTTAGAACTCAAATAATGAATTTTACGGAACTTGAGCATGAACATGTTGCACAATCTTGTGAAAGAATCACTACTAGGAAATAGCCTATAGATAGATGCTTACTAGTTGCGCGCTATATTGACCCACGCTGCTGCTAATTAGTAGTAGCTCACTATATTGTCCCCTCGCTACTAGTAAATATTACAGGTAGTACATGAAAAAAAACACACGCTATTAGTAATATCTCCCGTGGATAAGATATAGTAATAGCGCATGTAGTAAAACATGCGCTATTACTAGATGAAAAGCTATAACGCAGGTGAGACATCCCCCGCTACTGCTACCCTGATCCACTCCCACCCTACCGAACTCCCTCGTGATTCCCTCAAAAAAACTCTCGCGAACCTCACCCCCACCCCTTGGTCGACCTCCTCTCCCCCACGATCTCTTCCCCGCCGCCGCCACCCATGCCGGCCGGTTCCGGCAAGCTCCACCCACGCGCAACATGCCCTGAAGCTCCCCAAGCTCCGCCCCTCCCTCCCCCTCGTCTAGATCCGTGCCTCAAGGCATGCATCCTTGCCTGCGGCTAGGGTTTCGGGATCCTCCCGTGTTCTTGCCGGAATCCACCACAGTCGGCGATGGCGAGGCCGGTGCTTGCGGGGTCCGTCACCGGCATTGCCCAGGTAGGCCATTTCCCTCCTTCCTTGCTGGGATCCGCCCTCTCCTCCTCACCTCGCCTTCTCCTCCCATCCGTCCTTTTGCTGCAGGTCAGCATGGCGTGGAGGAGGAGGGGCACATCTACACGCCAGCCCTGCTCTGCTCGAGGAGGAGGGGCCTGCTCCTAGGGCGGCCAAGAGGAACTGCACGAGCTAAAGCATGGCCATGAGCCCATGATGACCACCACGACAGGTAGCATCTCCATCTCCCTCCCCCTCTTCCACTACTCACTACTGCTGCTAAGTTGAGGCCAAATGTCAATAAATATGCATCATCGGCCTGAGTCAATTCATTCTTCAATCAACCTATCGTTGTTCTTTTAGTTGCATCGTAATGGTATAACTGCAGTTTGCTGAATCTCGTGAGATGCTAAATTCACCAAATCCTTGAGCAAGTGTAAAGGAGAGAAGGATGCAGTGGCATTGAAGCTTAGTATTTTTCCAATGAAAAACCATCATATTGTTGCTTCACACCATCTTGAGTTGTATCAGGATATTTGTTAGCTGCAGAAAAAGAGAAATGTTAATGTTTCCATTTAAATATATTGAGGGATGTCATATGTAAGTTATTTCAGGTGGATTTTGCTTCTATTCTAGTTGCGGATAGCCTTGGTATCAATGTGAAGGTAACAACCCTCTCAAAGATTGGCTCAATTTCAATACTTTCTACTATTGTTCATGCATAGACATATAAATGATGAGATGAATAATAATAGTAAAAATGGTAGTGACTAGGTAGCAGAGTGTTCATTATAACAACAACCAAGAGTTGGACTGACTAAGGTTGAATACATATTCACTGTGGATTCAACATGGTACTGTAGTAGTGCTTGTTTAGTAATTAGTAATCTTACACTTAGGCATAATAGTGGTCAATCTGCTCACCTTTTTATATTTACCTACTTGATTACTTTAGTTTACTCCCACAAAGTCTGTTTAGCCTGGCTACTATGCATGTTGTGGCCTACTACCTAGCGAACCATCCTTCCTATAAAATTTGAACACAACCTATCTTGGTGCAAACTGATTCTGTAGCTTGGTGCTACTTTATGAGGCATTTGGTAGTGATAAAATATCTTGCTTTTAGTGCCAAGTTTGCTTGCACCAATTATATGTGTAATAATTAGAGGGGAACTTTTGGAACTCTTACATTCTATTTCAGATAATGTTCGAAGCAACTTTCCTGCGTGAACCTGATAATCTCACTGTGAAACATGTGTCTCATTGCTCCAGCATGGTCAATAAAGATATGTTGACCCGTATACGTTGATATCTAAAATATGACATTTCCGTTTATATGCTATCACTTATTGTCTCTCATTCGCATTTGAGTATAGGCCTGCGAAATAATGGTGTATTTGTGTGTTGATTCATCTGTTTTCCTTCATGTTCTGGTTCTAAGGTACCGGGACAGACCCATAGTTATTTGTAAAAAATTGCTTCCCAATGTACCAATATTTTGTGTCCTTTCTAATGCTTAAAAAAAGAGGCAAATGATTCTTTTAGAATATGTAATATTCAACATGTGTAACACATCTTAAGAGACTACTAAGTTATCCTGTGTAATTGGCACGCCCTACTTTTGCAGTAATAAATATATCATGTGCTGCTCCATACAGGTGATACATTGCATTTACCATAGTATTTGGTGTAACGCCCCGGATTCATTGCGCCAGGTGTCCGCCAGTTATTCGCCGTCATGGCCATGTCATTTGTTTGCGTGTTGCATTTTATCATGTCATCATGTGCATCTCATTTTGCATACGTGTTCGTCTCAGGCATCCGAGCATTTTCCCCGTTGTCCGTTTTGCAATCCGGCACTCCTATGTCACCGGGCGCCCCCTTTTGCCTCTTTTCATGTGCGGGTGTTAAACATTCTCGGAATGGCCCGAGGTTTGCCAAGTAGCCTTGGTACACCACCGGTAGACCGCCTATAGAGTTTCGTGCCATTTGGAGTCCGTTTGATACTCCAGCGGTTAACTGGGTAACCGCAAAGCCCTCTTTTGTGTGCAGCCCAACACCCCTCCAAAGTGGCCCAAAACCCATCCTAACCCCCTCCATGCTCTCGGTCGTTCGATCACGATCGCGTGGCCGAAAACCACTCCTCATTTGGACTCTCCTAGCTCCCAGAATCTATAAATATGCCCTCCCCGTCCAAATTCGCGGATGAATCCCCCCGAAACCCTAGCCCCTTGTCCACCGCGCCGCCGGACATGTCCATCCGCGCCGGACATGTCCGCCGGACACGTCGCGCGGACCAATGGCTGGCCGCCACGTTGCTCCACCGCCGCTCTCCTCCAACCCGTGCGCGCCACGTGTCCCTCGCCAGCTCCCTCCTCTCTCCGCCGCCGCGCCGGCCCGCCCCCTGCCCCCATGGGCCCAGCCGCCGCCGCCGCCGGGCCCAAGGCACCCACCTCACCCCGCCCGTCGCTGCTCTGCCCGAGCCCCGTGCTCGCAGCAGCAGCCGGGCTCTGCCCCGAGCCCCGGCTCCCCGCCGCTCGCC